>NC_050591.1:19975718-20093218 GCF_013368585.1 Megalops cyprinoides
AAAACAAAACAAAATAATCTGAATAGAATCTGATGATACAAGACTACTTCATTTACTGTTTTGTTATCAGATTGACTCAGTTATTTGTATTCCCTACACAACGTGCCTTTCTTGGGAGGACAGACAGCACATTGCACAGGACCTCACCATTACTGAAATCACTTCAGTTCATGATAACCAATTTCGCTAATCTGGCTTTGTGCTACGCAGCCCATGTACCATCAAATGACACCCACCCTGGCACAATACACAGTCATTCATCATGGAGGTGATAGAGATAAAACTACCCTTTTGCATTCAGAGCAAGGTTAAATTAAAGCTAATTAATGAATCTCATTACATCTTAAATATCCATCCTATAATATTTACTCCACCCTTGCCTTATCTCACCTAGCACATGGTTGAAAGCCAGCTGAGGCCACAACGAGCATGCTGGGAGAAAAAAAAAAAACTAAAATATATTGAGTTGTGCTAATGTGGATGGTATTCTGCTGTCTAAGAAATATATAAAATTAGTTCTGTTCTTTAAGGTACGTTGGACACATTCGGCAAAGTTAATAGCAGCGTGTGATGCAGCGATGCAGTACTTTGAGACTATCATTATCTGCAGTTAGGCTATGTATATAAAATAGCTTAGACAATAAAAACGGAAATGTATTTATATTCGAACATCAAGACCTCATTTTTTATTTTCCATTAAGAAGAATCCTAATTTTTTTTTTTTAAAAACAAACAATCAAAAATAAAGGAACAGAAAAAAACAACCACTGCAGAATTCTTGCAGACAGAGAAATGACTGTCCTTCCCTACTGATGTCAGAAACAATGGAAATTTGAAACCTCTGGAGACTGTAACTCATACAAGGTGTCTCTCTTCTCTCAAATGAACTTCTCAAATTTGTCTCACCTTAACCATATCGGTCCCCTTTATTGTCATTGACCCTGACTAAAAATCCCAGGGCCTGAATGGGAAGTTGATTCATTACATTGTCAGGTAGGATTTGGAACAAAGATAGAACAAACTGACTGGAGACAAAACACCACTTACATCCAGTGATCCGTATTCTCCATGTAAACCCATCAATTTGAAGTGATACATGCTTAATTATCCAGGCTTTTAGCTTCCAATTTTAACCAAAATCCCAGGTTGCAATTGAATAACAATTTGAAAAAGAAAAAAAAATGTTCGCAAAGGCCCCATCACCCGTGTGTGAGATGCATCTCTTCTATATGATCTAAGCAAGGGAATATAGCATTCCCCGTGAATCAGCCTTCTTAAGTCAAATGGCACAGAATTAAAAGGCAGTAATGGCAGTGCTGGCAGTCCCCTAGGGGCGTTTACTGACAGTATTGCACATGGAACCAGCTGCAAATCACAGTTCAATTATTCATGTGTGCTCGCTCATGCATCCTAGCTAGTTGGACTGAACTCTGGAACTGCAGCATGCATGATCTACCTCATGTCACACATGACTGTGACCAGCAAGGCTGTTTGTCATAAATGTGCCAAAATTAGGTTGGGCAGGGTAGGGGGGCATTCGGAAGTCTGAGGAGGCATGCTCCTTTTTATGTTGCGCTTGATATCGGAGAGCTTTGACACGCAGACGCAGACGTACACACACACACACACGGATGCACGCGTCACAGTGCCCAGCAGAGTGAGTAATGAGTAGACAGATTTCGATGTGCTCTGTCCGACACACACAGCGTTGCCTGTTGGTGATCAATGGCAGTTCGTCTCTGACTCCACTCCAGAGTAATTACAGCCGGACGTCAGTCTCCTTTGTTCTGGGCTGTTTAAAGAGATGAAAACCAGCTCGCGGGCATTTGTTTCAGATGCTGTCTCCCTGTTGAAAGGGCATCTTCAGAAGAAGGTCGTTGCCACTGTTTTGAAGCCACACAATTGTTTTTGCTTTTTTTTTCTTTCAAGTTAGAGAATAAATATCAAGCCTGTGAAATGTCACCATGTGTGATGAGTGGGAACCGATTTTTTATTCCAAAGGGAAAAGCTTTTCAGACTGTGGCGAGTTATTCTGAACTCAGGGGGCATGAGATGTGATTGTTCAGGTATGTTATTTAGGGAAGGCCTGGCCTCAACTGGGACATTTGAAAAATAAGAACATGCAGGAACATGGATAATGAGAGACATTTAGGTAATATATTGCTTTACAGAAAAGAAAGAAGTGCTAAGATTTAGGAAAGTGCAAGTGTTCACCCATTGCAGACTTGCTGTTAGAGGTCAAAACGTATCTCTCACCTGACTTGCTGAGCATGCTGGTGAACTTACTAAAAATTAAAATCAAGACCAAATAGAATAGATCTGAGTCTGTGTGAAAATATCTCACCCAATAGGCTGCCTTTAGTTAATGCACGTATAAATGACACCTGACGTTCTAGGGTAAAGCTTGCATATCAGTGTAAGAATTACATCACATGATTCCATTCAATCCCTTTCACTGTGGCTGATGGCTCTTGCCTAAATTCTCTTGCTGTCTATAATGTAGCTCAGATACATCTGTACAACACAATTCCACTAGAGAGCCAGTCTAGATTGGTCCCAGCCACTCCTTCATCATTTACACAACATGCCATTGCTTCGTTGTGGTTTAGCCCCAAGGGAAGAACACTCTAATCTCCACTGATCACCATACAGAATCTCTCCTAATTCCCAGGGTGAATGGCTTTTGGAAATGTACCCATGGAGCTGAATATATACACCCAGGCAGTCAGTGGGAGTGGAAATAAAAGTGATAATGGTTTAAGATTTCTCATCTGCCTGGAGGGACCTGTATGTTTTTGGCTAATGAGGTGATGATGAGATTTGGTTAGACATGTTTTGCATAGATGACTGGGAGCCAAGTGACACCCACTTGTCCACATATTGACTGTGCATGTGTGCTGCTGCACTGTAAGAATTTACCAAATTTCTGTTGGACCTATAATTCAGAATGAATAGAGACATGCAGTTCTCTGTGCCAGTGAACATCTTTCTTCTGAGCTATCTGAGCATGAATAACAAGTCATGCAAAAAAATACCTCCTTGTGGCATTGTCTTTGTATGCTAAGGTATGGCTCATGTCAGTGCAACAATAATGTCTTTACAAAAGCCAGTCAATCTTTTGAAAACAACAGAGCTGTTTGTTTTTGCTACAGAGGGGTCTATATTGCTTTTGTGATCTTTCTGGCATGGTGATACTGGCATGTCTCTCCTTTGACACAACATAAAGCTATGTTCTCGTACCACAGTAGAGTTTCTGACAGGCCATGTTCATACTCACTAGGCAAATACTACATAAGATCTCCACACTTTCATTGGACCAATTTAAGTTGCATATAATTTTAATTAATATTTTTAAATTATGGTCCTTTGCATACTGGTCTCTGAATTTTTACTTTACTTTTTTTTTTTTACTCTTCCCAGAGTACATATCAGAGGACCTTACCTGAACTATGAACAAATCAGCATAGACAGTTCATTATAGCACCCTGGACCATTTTGGATTGTGCCCATGTACCCTAGATCCATTCAGCCAGACGTTGATGAAGCAGCCACCAAGCATGTCACTAAAAGCTGAGGTCAGCCAAAAA
Source organism: Megalops cyprinoides (assembly GCF_013368585.1). Classification (NCBI taxonomy): domain Eukaryota; kingdom Metazoa; phylum Chordata; class Actinopteri; order Elopiformes; family Megalopidae; genus Megalops; species Megalops cyprinoides. Next base: position 19,979,306 of record NC_050591.1, read on the forward strand.
GGCCCTGGCATAATTAACTTGGGCCAGCCTTTTGGAGAGAGAAAGAGAGTTCATTCACTCAGAAATGCCAGGGGAATGACAAACCTCTTGCAGGGTATGACTAGGATGGAATTTATGCTCCTCATTGTCCTTTCAAAAACACACAAATTAAGCAAATGAATACTTAATAAAAAGGAATGGTCTTTTTAGCAAACCTACTGAAATTAAACTACTCTGTCTCCTGTGCAGGAGGTTGGGGACAGCATGGGACTCTTGGGGGCCATTGGGTGTTCTTAGCTGCAGGGCTAAGGAGTTATGCCACATGTGTATAGTTGTGTCCACTATGTCCCTATGTCAAACTAAAAGGGCAAGTTGACAATTTTTAAATGCGTCTTGGTCTGGCACCAAGCTGAAAGAGCAAAAACACTGCCATGAGTAAATACGCTTAGCATACACCTTAATTTTTTTTTTTTTAAATTTTAATAAACAAATGATCTGCTTTAATGAAATGTATATTTTCACCAGTCAGCTGCGCTAAGTTACACGAAGACTGTAATTTCCTATCACTTCCTATCGCTTCTGTCACTTCCTCTCTTTGTCCAGTAAATAATTTATTGGTTGACATGGCTCCAAGTCCCCAGGACGTCCTGCTCCAGGGAGAACTTCTGTGAACCCCTCTGTCCTTTTGTCATAGGACTGCCTCAGTGTTCAGCTCGATCGATGCAAAATGGAACCAAATTTAGTTATCCACATGACCGTCATTGTAATCCCATCATCCTCGACTCCAGATATGCCGTTGGGCTGTGTTAAATACCGCCGTGGACTCTCTCACTTATCGACCATCTATCCCCTGGTTTCATAACTCCATTCTCACCCACCTTAAATTTCACATTTTAGAGAGAAAAAGGCACAACAATGAAAAGAGAGGATTTGTTTCATCTGAGCTCATGCATGAGCCTTATGCAAAGTAAAATGGGAGTCACCCAGAGGAGAAGTGGCAGCGAATTACAAACAAAAGCATGGATGACTTGCTTTGCCCCTGTATCATTCATGAACAGTCATATATGTTTCATTTGCTTCTATTTGGAGGAAGTGTCTGTCTAAAAATAAAGTAGATCTGTGCACCAAATGTCTCTGCTTTGAATTACTTCTGCTTTACCTGATAAATAGCCCCGAGACAAAGCAGAAAATGACTGGGTAACCTATGTAAAGTGCCTGCCTTGCCTTAATGCCAGGGGGAGATGCAAACACAATCTGCGATTTGATGTGCCTTTTCAGTTCAGTGGCAAAATCAATTTAAGTAGCACTGTACTGGAAGACCAGGGAGAAGCAAAAAGGTGTGGGAACCGGGAGCTGTTTAGCAGGGGAATATTGATTGGATCAGCCATACCAGAGATATGCACTTTAGCTAGCTGTTGGCATTAAACAATGCAAAGCTCTTCTTGCTTGTGGTGGGACTAAATTTCAGACAGGTATCACTCAAAATGGGGGGCTGGGGGTATATCCAGGCAGATAAAAGATAAAATGGAGCCATATCTAGTGAGTTGGAATCATAAATTATACATTTTGGTAGGAACTCTGGAGCTAACATGTCTTTTGCAGTGAGCCAGGGAGAGTCTGGATATTTAAATAAGCCACCAGGAAGCATCCCAGGCCATGGAACTAGACATGTTTTAAGAAGTGAGTTAGCTAGATACATAGAAACATTGGTGTGCACCAGCAGACAGTTTGACAGGAGCTGGAGTTGCCTTCCCTCACAATATGATTGAAGCTAAGCAAAGCCGAGCTTGGACAGAAGAATTGAGAGGAAAACCAATTTCTAGTGAAAGCTTTGTTGATGGGCTGGACTTTACAGAAACCAGTGGAGTTATCTGAGCACTTTGCTGTAGGACTGTGTACTAGAACTCAGGGCTTTTTCCACAAAAGGTTTGGATGTTATTGTCCTGAACAAACCCCCTGATAAAATCACTAGTTAAAAATCCTGGCCTCTCTGTATCTGGTGGTTTGCAGTCCTCGTTAAAAATAGCTCAACATCACACATGTGGGTCCCCTACATTTTTACAAAGCATTCAGATTTTATATTTAGCCAAAGGAAGTATCATTAATCTCTCACCAAAAATCAGATGAAGGAAAAAAACAAAAGTGTCACAGAGGCTAACATAACACATCTGTCAGGTCACTGCACATTGTAAATGAAAATAGCCAACGAGAGTTGAGAGCTTGATGGAGAGCAAGTTTCAAAATGAGTGCTTTATACAAGTGACCTTTTTGAGGGCTGCAAAGAGAGGAATGAAAGCGTTATTTTAAATGTGTCTGTGCAAACATTAAGGTGGGTCTCCTCTTATGTTTTGAGTGGCATGTTCACTGTGTGCTCCCCCTCCATCTCGTGTTTCATCGATGCCTTATCAGCACAAATGCTCCGTTGCACTGTGGAGTAGTTTGTTTTCTGATTCCAGCTTGTTATTGCGAAGCAAATTTCAGAGCCCAGGGCCAATCGAGGAGGCAGCAGGGTATTCTATCCCTGCCTACTGCTGCTGCAACCCCAAACCTATGAATTACAATCCTCAGGCTCCTATGCTTTACAGTGTAACTTCCATTTTATTGCCAGGAGTCCACTGAGATTTGCAGCCCAAATAGAAAGGAATGAGGAGCACATAATGGCAGCTCAATGCCTTTGTGAAATATCAAAGAAATAAATAAGCAGATAAATAAATAACTATATAAATGTGGGCTGTCTCTTGTGCTGCATGGTGTCGCTGGGGAGAAGAGACAAAGGGATTGGGTTCATACAATTGGCTGAGAATAAATTGAGATCATTGTCATTTTCAACACATCAGCAGAAGTCATTCGGATTTCATAGCTCTATCACAGATATACTCTGTGTGTGTGTGTGTGTGTGTGTGTGGGCAGGTGTGTATATTAAAATACAACTAAAATATAAAATAAATGAAATTGCCAATTTAAACTAATAACCTATATCCTAATCTAATAATAACCAATATCCTTCCCCGCAGTTGTGTTGAATTAGGTGCAGTACGATAATAAAGACTATAAACAACTATGAAACTATGGTGAGGATTGAACAACATGACCCACTGTCCAAGACTCCCTCTTCTATTCACCACCTGTGTTATTCACCCTCATTTTCCATGCCTGCCCACATACCTGCTCTTAACCCTGTCCCTCTTCTTCTCATCACTGATTTTCATGAAAACTGTTACCATATTCCCTCCTTTTCCCTATACAAACCCTCAGTCTACAGCTGAGTTAGGCTCTATGCACAGTAACACTGCAGTTTTATTTTTGAACATATTTTCGAAATATATAACTGTGTACAAATATATATATATCTTCATATATAAAGAAACAGAATTCTACTGTAAAAAAACTGACACACCGAATGCCATCTACCGCCTACAGAACCTATTTTAAGCAGAGATACTGGTCTGGGCAAATAAGGGATACCACAAGTTTGCTGCAAACATTCTAAGGTCATCTCAGAAATTGCAAGGTCTAAATAGATAATGCAATGGATAGAAAGTGCAGCAGTGAGACAGCAATCCAGAAGAGTCAGATTTAAGAACTGAGCTTGTGATGAGAAGTATGCCTGTTCAGTTCCATGGCGGAAGACTGCTGTTGCACCCTTGTGATACCCATAAAATCCAAACTGCTGTAGTGAATGTCTCGCTGTACAAATGGGTACAATTTCAAATGTAAGCCTTGTAAGTTTCCCTAGGTAAAAGAGTCTGTTAACAAAAATGAACAACAACAAACAGAATAAATAGATAAAGAAATAATAAAAAAAAACAAAATACCATAAGAACATTCAAAACAGGAAAAGAGACAGGAGAGCAGAAAGTAAGTAAAATTAATGTGGAAGAAAAGAATGAATGGCTTTATGCCAATGGTGAATTGCTTTCAGTGCTCCCTACAGATTTACAGAGTGTCTTTCCCTTCTTACAAGCAGCTATAGTAGATTGGGGGAAATGCTGATAAAGAACATGGAATCCTTTTTCCCACATAATGCAAATCTGCATGGTTTTATTTGAACATCTTCTGCGCAGCGGAGAACCCATATTGTTTATAGTACTTGACAGCATGAGCGCAGGAGCAGCTATTTTTAAAGTGTGTGGGTGCCTCACCAGCTAATAAACGCTTACATTACACCAGCAGTAGGCAGCGAGAAAACAAAACGAGTCTGAGATTCACTGCTGTAGAGCGGGGCTTTTATTACACGGAAAATCCACTCATCATTTGACTGCTCCAGATACACCATCTACTATATTCTGTTTAAAATAGTCTATGAATAGTATTACGCAGCTGGCAAGCTTCGAACAGTACAAGACAACATCTCTGAGCCATTCTCTCTGTCATTTGCCACAAGATATAGCTGAGTACATTGAAGCAAATTTAATCTTCAGTGTCTTATTCTCATGTATTTTTCTTTAATCTGCTTGTAACCATATTGAACTTAATTGCCCTTCATGATTATTTAGAATGATGTATTCCACTATTAAATGGTTAGATTCAGATGAAATAAATGTTTTGTCCTCTGCCAATTCATTAGGATCGGCCATGGTGATGGATGGTTATAGATCCGCCATTCGAAGAGCATTTGGGCCTAATTGGACTTCTATCTTGACATCAGCAAACATATAGCTATTGAACAGAGGGTCAAACACATTAGAAATTCTGTCTGTGAGGCCCCATTTATATCTAACAACTAACCGCTGTGCAATTATGTTGCATTAACTGTTCATGCACACATTCTGTCTTATGCTCCCCAGTAGCCCACTAGTCATGCAGTATGTGAAACGTAAAGGATTAATTAAACAATTGGCTTTCCAGCCCTCCCCTTCTTGAAGTTTTGAATGGCACAAGGTGGTCCTAATGTGATGAAAAAGAAAAAAAAAAATAAAGCACTTGGAGCTTTGGGGAAATATTGAGAGCATGGAACCTTGGAATGACTAAGATGTTATGTGGTGTAATGCAACCTTGGGGATAACATAAAAAATATGATATCTAATTTTCTTCTGCTGTCTAACATGAATCCGCAGTGGATGGCAAAGTGATATGGTAGGTAGTGCCAGGATCTGCAGTGGCTTGTAAGATGGTGTCCCGCCATGAAAGTGGACTCAGGTGTGTCAAGTTCCCAATGGATTTGGCTGTACACTGTACAGTGCAAGCCTGGACTGCATTATTTTCACTGATATAGATAGATTAAACCATATTATGGTTATTTTACTATTGATTTATATTTTATTTATGATACGTATTGAAGTTATTACAAACTATGCCTCCTCTCTGAGGCGTTGCAGTTTTACTGCAAGTTACTTTGGATATATGAGGTGGGAGAGGTACAGAGGAGGTCAGGAGGGTTCAGGGAGTTGTACTGGTAGATTATGGTCCCTGAAACTAACAGTAATGTGAATAATATGGTAACATATGGCTAAAATGCTATGAATAAATACGCTTATGTCTGCCTCATATTGACACAAATGATATCTCTTTGTTTCCTAATTTATTTTATAGCCCTAAAATGTCAATTGACATTTCTTATTTTTCCATTTTAATGTAACATTGTGACTGTTAATAATTTTTGGCTTTGGATAAGAATCAGTAGAAATGAAATTTTTGCTCAAAATAATTTTGTCTCTTTCTTCAAGTGTTTCCCGCTGCCTCTGAGTGTGACATTGAGGAGAGCTGGTTATCCACTGATCATGACTGCTGCCATTTGTCTCAATTAGGCCTGACAGCATTTTCTTTTCTCTGTCGTTTCCCATCACCTCTCTGTGCTACAGTTAAACTGAGTGTGCTTGCATATCCATTATATTCATAAATGGGTATTGTGTACATAGAAAAGTATGCATAAACGCATGTGTAAAAAATATGCATGTGTACAATGTCTTCTTTGTTTCTGCCGTGTGCATGAATGTAGAATTGTTTATAAACAGGGTGTCAATGATAATTATGACACGTGCACTCATGAACACACACACACAGACACACAGACACACACACACACACACACGCACACACACCAAACCTACAGCACAAATGCTGACATTTCGCTTTGCAGGAGTGACGGCCCAAGTGTTCTTTCACTGCATCATCATAAGAAAAGAGCAGATTCAAGCTACAGTCTGCTTGAGATTTGACAAGTGCAGTAGTACTGCTGTAATGGTAGATGTGTTTAAATTCAAAGCTATCTCTACATGTTTCTGACACATGTACACACATATTAGACTTGGTACCGGTGACAAATAGCTTGTGAAAGCATTTTTAGTTTTTAAACTTTTGTTTTGACCTTTGTGAAGAGTCAGGCCACTGTGTGGACGGCAGAATGAAGAGATGGGCACCAGAGTTAGATAGTGGCTCACATCCTGACAGACTCAGGACTCAGAGACAGTTAGTGACTCAGCACTGTTCCGTCATGTGGGGGCAGTCTTCTCTTTTGGAATTTTGCCCTGCTCTGAATCTTCGCCATGGCAGTTTCCATAGAAACTAGGAGGCACTGATTCACCCCATAAAACGGTGTCTGTGTGTGAGTGTGTGTGTGTGCATGTGTTTCGCTGCGTGAGAGTGCGCCTGTATATGCATCTATGTGCTGCTGCACAAATGTATGATCATCCTATTTAGTTGTACATCAAAAAATAAAATTATGTAAAACACAAATCTTCTAGGTCTGAATGTGATGTTGAACAAGAATAAACCAACAACAAAAAGAGACAGTTTTCTTGTAAGTACTTATTTAAAATAAAGTTATGACAAAGGAAGGGGACAAAAACTCCCCTTGAATGAGACAGTCTCTGTTGCTATGGAGATGAGAATACAGCTGGAACAGTAATTTGAAGAAAGCCATTTCACATTGTCTTCTTATCCAGCATCGCAGAATAGCTCACACAATCGCTGACGCATTGGGCGGCACATTTATTCCCAGCTTGGAAACGCAGAAAATAACTTTCTCATAACTTTGGTTGTGGAAATTGCTGAGGTAAACTTGCTTTGGTGCAGAGGGGGGCATTCTGATTATTGGAGAAAGCTGAGCACCTGGTTTAGGTTTTACCAATTTGACTGTTGGGTGACTGATGCCTGGTTTTATTGGAGGTTTTATTATCCAGAGCAACTTATACAGGTTACAATTTTTCACATTGCACATTTATATAGCTGGTTATTTACTGAGGCAATTCTGGGCTAAATACCTTGCCCAAAGGTACAACAGCAGTATCCCAGTGGGGACTCGAACCGGCAACCTTTTATTTATAAGTCCTGCTCTGTACCCCTATGCTACACTGCTGCCATGGTAGATAGCATGTGTGGTGTAGGAAAGAATTCATGTCTCGAGTAGAGAAGACAGCATGCGTGAAGCAGGGATGACCATGTTTGGAATCAGGACTACAGCTGGTTTGCAATTAAAGAACTGCATGTCACAGTGGAGAATAATGTATCTGGGATGTTTCTACAATGGAGGACAGAACATTACGTGCGCAGCCTAGAATGATGTCTGAAGAGACTGACATGGACACCAAGGCTTAGTTTGGGGCACCATTGAGAACTTGGTATGCCTGCTAAAGGGTAATATGGGAGAGATGGAGCTCCAGTCCATAGGCAACATCACTGCATAACAGGATTAATGGTGTTGATACAACAGGGAAAGAGCAGCCCCCAGATTCCAGGGTCAAGGTTTGACAAGAAGAGAGGGAGCTTTAATTACAGGACTGAATGTGCTTCCACAACATTGCAGCATGACTCACTGTCCTGTCCAAAGCAGACATGTGCAGACATCTTGCAGAGATGGATCATGCTAGCTTCAAATTATCTCAGCAATTCAACACACTCTCAGTAAAGAGGGCAAATGGTGGTTGAGAGCAGAGCACAGTACAAGTCCACATGTACATTGTTTACACATAATTCATATTCGCAGGTTCTTGATTATTACATTTTTATTCTTTGTTCTTAGTTGCACACATACACATGCGTACATACTTGGCCAGAGACACACAAACAAAAAACAAGCACACAGCCTCACATGTAGACAGACAATATATGTGAAACATATGTGAAAGTCAAACTTTAATGCAAACAGAAACAGGTGACTATTTTTAGAAGGCTTCTACACATTTTGACACTTTTTTGGTTCTCCCTGCTTTTCTGGGGGTATCTTGATAATAGACGGCATAGTGTGAAGACAACCACAGCAGTGGTATATTACTAAGATCAGAAAAAAAACTGTTAAGGATTCACTGATGGCTAATGGTTTATGAGCACATCTGTGTGCACTGTTACAAAGATAAACAAGCATTTAGCCTCCCCATTACACAGACTATCAACACCAGCAGATAAAGAATCCAGCCGCTCCCTCCGCCTGCCAACCACCAGACATGCTATTAGACATCACACCTAGGGGGAGCTCTTCAGCTTGAGATGAGAGCACAGAAAGGCCAGGTAACAAACATGTTATGCAAAAAAGACAAATGCAACAGACACTAAATGTTATACATGATTTTTTTTTTTTTTTTTACATTTGTTCTTTATTTAGCTGAGTTGGACTGAGAATTTGACCAGCATATCTGCATCACACTTCAATAGCAAATGTTCAGATATTTTTTAATAATCATAATTGTTTCAGGAACAAACTGTATCAGACTAGATTAAATAAATTGATTTTTTGGACTGGGGTTGTTTTACTATTATATTAAAAACAGCTTTTCCTTTGTCTTTGCATAACCCTTTCATTTGATAATGGTCATTTGGGTATAATGTACTGTGGGGACTCAACATTTCCCAGTGCATCACAAAAAATACTGGACATTTAAAAATAGTATTATCAGCTGGAGAGTGCTGCCCATCTGTGCTGCAAGGCCCATCTGGATGAAAGCTGTTGAAGGGTTTGTATTCTGGGTTTGTATTACCCAGCATGCACCTGGTCCTCTTTGTTATTGGTTGAAGCAAATCAGCGGTCCAAATGGGTCAACCACACCACTCCACTGACAGATGATTGCAAATAAGGAGTTGGCATTGTTTTTTTTTCAGCCAATCTGTCAGCTCCCCACCCTAGCTCAGTGTTTACCGTGTGTGGAGGGTGAAGAAAGTGAGGGTACAAAGAGATCACAAAATGGATTTCACATCGTCAGAGCAATCCCATTATGGAAACAAACCGTTTCAATTAGGACTCTTCATAATGTATAAATCTAAACAGCACTCTAATTACATCTGTAATTACCAGCCACTCTACGCTGATGACTGGCTGTATGCGTAGCAGCCGTGTACTACTGTGCATGGGTAGCCAGATTAATATTGGGTTGCCAGGCATCTGCAATGTTGAGAGGGATGAAGGGTAAGGTCTCTTTCATCTGTTAATGATGGTGATACATTTTATTTTGTCATGGCAAAATTGTGTCATTAAGCAGACAGGGGAAAGGGGGGGAACTCCTGTCAATTTGAATGCTTAATGGCATCTTACATATATGATGATTGAGCATCCTTAACTGTGTTCTATGAGCCTTGAGCCCCATGCTGTTCCCTTCAGGTCAGTCCTGCAAGCCGGCCTTACTGCCAGCCAGAGTTTTAGAATCGACAGGTCACCTCATTTGCTAACATGCATTCTTGATTTGTCAGCCAACCTTGTTTTCAGGCCCATTTATATCAGGAAATCTACATACCTGAAATACCAATCGCACCCAGGTGAATCCATAAAATAAACACATGCTGAAAAAAGGTGCTGGGTGGAATGATGACACCCAGGTGTCACTGTCGTGTTTGAGCTTGAGTTTCTGAGTTTGAGGTATGAGTTTGAAGCGGCTGCTCTCGTTTGCCTGCATATTGCATCATAGATGAGTCCGCATCATGTCTGCTCACGACCGAGGTAAGGTGGTCAGAAAGACTCAGAGAATGGAGGCGGGCCTGTCACCTCTCAAACATGAGACTGACAGGTGGAGATCGTGGAGGCGGGGATGAAGTTGGAGAGAAGGTGTCACTGCCTTTTCCATCCCAAGGAGCAACATACAGAGAAGAGACGGGCCTGCGACACACCCATACCCACAGTGTTCAGTGCATTTATTAAAATTTGAAGGGCACACCTGCCACTTTGCTGTTTTGATTTGAAGAGGTACTATAATAACTAGACATTTACCTGTGTAATTACTGTGTAATTACATTGCATGTACATCCTGTTATGTCATATGTAAGAAAAGTTTGTGTAATTTCACTGGTTGTCTCGGTCCCTCTTACTTTTACTTTGACAATCATTCCAACCTCAAATCCACATCAGCCCTAACTCAAAGCACAAATCAACCCGAACACTTTAAGTAATTAAATATCTCATGCAACAGTACAGAATTGCAAATTTACTTTAAATTTACAAAAGCACTGTCTTGCAGTTAAGGTAGTACTTACATATTTAATATGTAATTAATTAGACAAATGTCTACCTCATATTAGAGTGTGACCAAAAAAAAAAAAAAAAAGAAGCAGAGCATAATTTTAATGCCTGTATTTGTTGGCAAAACACACTGTAGTTATCTTCTCTTCTCTTTGCAGGGCCAGTGGATGGGGTGGGGTTTGCAGGAAGAACTTGAGAATGGGGCTGTGTTTTCCCTGAGCACATAGGCAGAGGGAGTCCTACTATAAATGAAGAAGGGGACCCCCAGGCAGAGGGGGGAGTAGGGTGGGCGGCTGCTGTTGGAAGCAGTTGGTCATTATGACACTCGCTGAGTGAATTCCGCTTTATTCATGACAGGAGTGGGCACGAAGGGTGGGAAAAGGCCACCTGGTCACCCAGGCTCTCTCCACCCTCTCCAGACTAAAAATAGCAGCTGGTGAGTGGGCAGAACTGGTTCTCCAATCCAATTGAGGCAGAACCCCCCCTCCTCGACACGTCTTCAAGATAGCCCAGCGATGAGATTTCTCTGGATCGATGCACCAGCAGCTGCCGGGTCAAAGATGGCAGCTGAAGAAGCAGGTCTCTTTCGCAGTCCCTTCTCTCTGTTGTTTTCATAGTCAGTCCGCGTACAGACACTCAATACAAATATGTAATGCGAATGAACTGAATAAACGTCTAGTTTTGTTATTTGCTTTTTTTGGCCCCGAGCTCCCACTCCCCCTGGCCCCTCCACCCATTTTCGCCGTATTGCCGATGATTGCCGTGTCTCTTGGCCCTGAAACAGAAACACTTGTCTCGCTCGCTCCCAGCGAGTCGGATGCATAATGTAGTTTTATTGGAACGGGAAAGGGCTCAGTGATTTATGGGCCAGTGAGCACACCTCTGTTGTTTCGTTAAACACGACTTTGTAAATGTGCACAGTCAAGCTGCTCATTGGGAGAGATGCGGGCAGACTTACATTATGCTTGTTGAAGGAGCACGTTTGATCTCAGGAAAGGGGAAAAATTATATATATATATAAATATATCCCACGTTTGATCTGTGGAATAAAAAGTGTCACAGGTTAAGTCAGAATCAAATCTTCTCTCTTTGAGATCCATGACAATGATTTATCTTGGCTTGTGGCAACAGACAGAACGGGATTTGGTGTCAGTTCACTCCCGCTTCTTCTTTTGTGGAATTAATTTGAATAGTGTCTGGTGGGGATGGGGATGGAGTGGTGGTGTAGGGGGGGATTGGTTCTCCATGCCCTGTTTGGTGGAACATGTTGAGCTGACAGGCTGTAACTGCACTTGGACCCTCTTAATAGCAGGCCTGCTGGTTCTTGCCCAAAGCAAAAAAATAACATAGTTACCAATGTCTGCTTGCCTTCTGCAACTGTATGCAGTCATACCTTGATTTCAATGTTGGAGGCTTTGCCGTAAATATGGCTCATGGGATACAAATGTTCTTGCAGCTATTTGCTCAGATTAATTTGGTAGTTTTGTATCAGGAGAGCTCATAATTACACAACACAATACTGATGCAACTTTTTCCACTACTCCATTATACAGTCATTAGACAGCAAAAAGAATAAGCAGACAGTCAGTAACTGGAAATGGATGTGTAAGAGTAGAAATTTCTGATCTGATGTGCTAAATAAAAAAGGACATCAATTTGCTTTCATGCCAAGAAATTTAATTGACCAAAGTAACTTGAGCATAATGTATATGTGAGAGCATACTGTATGTGTGTATGTGATCTTTGTATTCTGTTAATGTAGTCATAACCTGATCAAAAAACAAAGTGAAAATACAACGAAGGGCTATGGATAAAAAATGTTGTTTTTACCTCCCATAACCATTTAAAAAATATAACAAAATTGGTAATTCCACAGATTTTAATTCTTATACTAAACAGTGTGGGCACTGGCCTGCTGGGGGTCTTTGTCCTCCATTGAAGTGGACACTTGGTGAAACCTACATGTATTCCTGAAAAGTTTCATTCAAACTTTAATAAAATTATTTCACATATTTAAAGAGTACCTCATAATTTGATAAGAAATGTGTGAGAAAGCCTGAGAGCTCTAGGCTATGCCTGCTGATAATGACTTACCCAAAGCAGCATGATACACACAAGCAGTGGGAGAGGAATGAATGTAGAGAAAGGAGAGCAATATTGTTTTAAACCTCTGTGGCTTAATAAATATTTTTCCTGCACCTCCATGCTACCACTTTAAACCATGTTCCCCCAATCTCCACAGCCTCACTCCAAATTTGTCCCATGGCTCCAATACTCTGTGTTCTACTCTTGTTTTTCCCCCTAACTGCTGACACCCAACACCCCCACAGGACCACCCCCATCTCCACTTCACCCTTACGTTGAATTCCCAGACCTCCTGAAGAAACAGTGCCTCTTTAATTGAGGACCAGAGTCATCCATTAATTCAGAACTAGGCAGACTGCAGAATTTTCCTGCATGCTCTTGTGTGGAATCTTTTCCCTGGAAGAGTTCCCACAATGCTTGGGGAAATGGTGGGGAAATGTTCTTTGAACACATATGCCCCCATGACAGATGCGGGCAAACAAATGGCACTGGCACACACTGAACTCCTGACCCGAAGCAAAGACACATCTACATGCCAGAGTATGTCAGCGTGGGAGAAATGGCTCTGACACACATCTCCTGCAGAAATGTGAATTTTCACGGTCGCCTGCACACACACATACACATACACAAACACACACACACACATATGCATTGATGTTACTATCCCATAAGTGTGCAGCAACACTTGCACACACATACATTAACATATATGTCCACCCATACATACTGTACTTTAACAAACACACATATGTTTACACTGGCATACACCCATGGGCATACACATATATACTCGTTCTCTCTCCCATACACACTCACAAATACAAATATGAATATATAAACATGAATCTGTACACATAAACACACCATAACATGATTTTTCTCCTGAATTATGGCTATAAAAACAACTGAAGGTAAATATTCTCATAAAAAAATGTTACATTTTCTAATGGTGCCCATCAAAAAAAGAACCAAAACAAATAAGACAGGAAAATGTATTTCAGCCAGTTTGCATCCAGTTTGCATTCACACAGCCATTCATTTTCATTAGCCATTGTCAAGTGAGCAATACTACCGTAAATATTGTTATAAAAATGAAAGGCTTAAATGCTGTGACTAAGACAGATGTGGAGGAGCTTATAGTGTTCAAGGATGTAGATGGCATTTGTCATGGCCCATTGATTACAGTAAAGCTTCGTCTGTGTACATTTTAAACTGTATCCATGCGTGGAGATTGCAGTTTGTTTTCCCAGGGTGTGATTAAACAAAATGTAGTCATGCTAATCCTCAGACAACTATTGTGCAGTTATCAAAACGCAAACCATACATGCATGCACCCATGTGTGTTTGTGTGTGTTTATGTATTTGTGAGTAGATGTCTGTGTGGGTGTATCAGTGTAGGAGGCCCAGTGTGATGTTCAGCCTGGTGCGGTCTGTGCTGTTGAAACACCTCTCCTCTCCCTTGCCTCCACCTCCGTTGTCCAGGATTTTTGAAATGCCTCCAACCTCCATCCCCTGTATCCTCTACACAGACCACTGAGACAACCTGGATGATGGCTGGAGTAGTGATTCATAACACCTCAAACCTCTTACTGACATCAGCACCAAGGTTCAGAGGCAAACACACGTTCCTGGATGGAATGTACTTACTGTTGCTCCCCTGGCTAATTTTCCACAGTGGGAGCAGCCAGCTCCAGCTGGGTTCTGGCTGTGTGTCCCCCTGTGGAGCTGGCAGAGTGGTAATACACAGTGACAACGACACAGGACTTGGTTTGCCATGCTGGGTGCTGGTGTATAATCTTCAGAGTAAAGGAAAAAAAAAAAAAAAAAAACGGCTCTCTCTCAGTGTGTGAAAGAGAAGGAGAGAGGACTGAGGAAGGGAGAATGAGGTAGGTATAGATTAAGCAAGGAAGCAGCAAGAAAGAAAATAAGAGGAGAAGTCCCAGAGAGAGACTGAAAAAGAGAAAGAGGCTCAGCAAATGACACTCAGCAAAGAGAAATAGGCAGCATGATCTACTGTATGTGCAGAGAGATAGATGTCATTATATGGTGTTGATTTGATCGGAGTGGTAGATCCCCAATGACACCAGGCCTCCCTGGCTTGGTATGGCTTAAAAGAGTATATTCATTGGTTGCTATTATCATTATTTCTTTACTCTGACCTAAGTATGCTTGCTAAATCAAAAGGGACTCGTTGTTGAGTTTTAAATGAAAAGTGCATAATCAATGTATCAGTCAAATAGTCAATGCCCTAACAACCCAATCTGTCTCTGTCTTTCTTTCCAGTCAGTGAAGTGCTTTTTCAGTGACTTTTCATTTGAGATAGAGGTTTGAGTGCCGGGTAATACACCTGGTGGCCTTGCTATTCCCAGATTACATTGCAGAAGAAGTCAGAGCTGTTTTATCATGGTTGCGATCCATACTCTGCCTCTGGGATGTTCATAATGCAGTGTTTTGCCCACTGCAAAACAAACCGGTGATCTAATCAAGTGTGTACCAGCGAAACCCTCAAGGATGTCATCCAATTCCTGCCTAATAATTTAACCTTTTCTGGGAGCCATTTCTGGCCTTGCTATGTAGAAATTCACTCAACACAATTGTATGTTGGGAGAAATTATGTTCTTACCACTCTTCTTGGCCTACTTTTGAAGGAAAAAAGTCCCACTAAAACAAAAGGAACAAGAATAAAGAAAAAAATGCAGAAAAAGGGGGCTTTATTCAGGCTGAGGGGGGTGAGGAGATGCTGCAGAGCCATAAGCTTTCCTTGCTGAGTCCTTGTGGAGCTCCAACTGCTTTCTCCAATCCTGATTAACTCCTTGGTGCAATTTATAAATGGACACGACTGTGAATCACAGCACAATTTTTCCACAGATTTTTCCCTGGCATGTTCCTCAATCAATCTTGTGTTCCCAGTCTTTTCTGTAGGAGGCAGACGACTTTTCTTCTCTTCGCTATTACAGGTCTAATGACAGCATGGTACCAATGTGAGCTCCAGAGATCATTTTATTTAGAGATAATTAAGAATCGTTATTATCTATCAGCTCTGCTGCACAGGAAGTGGGGGCGGGATGGGTGGTGGCTGTGTGGCCATGTGCGTCTTTCAATGTCATCTAACCTCCAAGATTACCAAATCATCTCAACGGGATGGGATGCTAATTAAACATTTTGAGATAGGCCGAAGAAGACATAATTGCACAATCACATGAAGTAAGGCTTCCTAAATAAGCCATTAACTCAATTATGTTGAAAACATAGCATTCATAAGTCAACAGGGTTGTTCCCTAGAGGGAATGCAAACATCCGCAGGCCTTTCTGTGTCTCTAACACCCTCAGTAGTGGGTGTTAGAAGAAAAAAAAATCTCAAACATATAATCATTTAGAACACTTTTTTCTTTCCCTTTTCCATGGAGTATGAATTCTTCTTTTTTTTTTATCTCAGCCGTGGACTAGACCATTCAGTTATCCTTGATACTATGTCTACACTATTGTATCATATGTATATTTCCACATTTTTGCATTTCCAGTATTAAACATATATGTAATCACACATGCTGAAACACTCATGGATCTGTACCCTTGTACCCTTGTACCCAGCAATGCAAAAGTTTAGCAGAACCACTACTTATGAAACACAACGAATGGCTGTGGTATGATAAAATACAAAGGATGCTTTCTTTTTTTCTTTGATTGTTATTGGTTTGGGTTTAAGGTGTTATTCAAACATTAACTGCTGTGCTAAAAACTGATCCCTTGGTGGGTGCCCACAGTAGGCACACTGCTAGTGTACATGTTGACACCACTTCAGCGTTTCTAGTCTTATTTTTTCTCTATCAGTGGGGTGTCTTGCTCAAAAGTGTCTTGAACAGCTGGCTGAGCTAAAGACAATGATGAGGATGACAGTATTTGTTGTGCATGTCATCATTTAGTCCAATAGGCTGCCAGGTCCAATGTGTTCCATGTGGCTTCAATTGCAGAAAATCTGTAAAATAAAAGACAAGTGAAGGATACAATGGGCTGCCTGACTTGTTAGTGCTGATCCACTTTCCTTTCCAAAATTCGTTATGATTCATGATAAGAGAAAGCAAGGGTGGATAGTTACCTCATAAATTTGACTGTAGCAAAGTTACCAAGGCCACTGGTTACTATCTAGGATAGTTCACCAAGTTCAACTTCATGTTTTGCAACAATCTCTTGGATCGCTTTCTACCCATCTATACCAGATGTTTTTAACATCAGTAGTGAAAACATATGAAAACCTATCTGGTAAACAATAATGTAATGTGGTTACAGTGATGTAATGTTACATAATGTGAAGTAAAGTAATGCAAGGTAACACAATGTTACAGTAGTGTAATGTAGTGTGCGTGTATGGGTACTCTGATGTGCATGTCTATTCATGTTTGTGTCATTGTATTGGTCCCTATACATCCCTGTACATACCCTATACATGAATATGCCAGCTTGATACGTTCAAAATTCTGAAATTAAACCAAATAAACCATAAGCACAGTGAACAACTCCATGTACACTGGTTGTGATAACATCTTGGCTTGGTTTAAGAGGTCCATGCTGACGTTAGTCTGTTTTATGGACACAGAGTCACGCTGGATGTGGCAAGGGCTTGATATCATTGCCCTAATGTGCTCCAATTGATAAGCCACGCTATTTGAACAGGTTACAGCTCTCCCAATTGACCACCCAAGGACAGAGAAGTACTTGAGAAGTATTTGGTGAGATTACGGAAGGCTTCACGTATACAATATTGTAAATTTAATGACAGGCAGAACACACATGCTGCCCAATAAACAGCTTCAAATGTCACCGCTCGTGAAATACAAGGGCAAGCAGACAGGATGAGCACACAGTTTTTAATATTACAAATGCAAGGGTAGAGAGAGCTGGAATTAAAGAGAAAACAGGAGGAAGGCATGGCAAATGTATAACCTTTGACTAGCTAATGAGGTTGCTCAGCAATATCCTCTGAGCAAAAAGAGTTAAATAATTGACAAGCACATATTCAAAGGTACCAGCAAGAACTGTGTTTGTCTTCTCTGTACACTCGTTTCCGGTTAGTCTGTTGTTCCATCAAATACAAGTGCATATTGCACATGAAGGGAAAAGAAGCATGTGAATTAAATTTTCCACGCCTGCCTACCAAAAGCTTGGCATTTTCACTGTTTTAAACAATCCAGTTCAATTCACATTTAGCACTAGACAACTGAATGCTATTAGAATTGAATCACCTGTTCCCAATTTTGCAAATTAGGTTGTGAAGTTCTAATAGTTTTTGGTCAGAGTTCAGCGGTCTAGTGCTTTAAGCTCAAGGTGTAGACCCCTGATATAGACATCGTCATTAGCCAGATTATTCCTGTCAATATTTTGTCACTTAGCAACTTGTGATCAACTGGTAGGAAAGTTGCAACTATTAGTGACAGTTGTCAGTACCTCAGTAAAGTAAAAATGGATAATTAAAAAAAAAAAAACAAAGAAACAAGAATTAGAAGGTAAGGACTGAAAGAATAAAAACAAGAATGTAGATGTGGATGCAGTCGAACGCTCCTACAGGTTTAGAAGTATTATGATGGGTCTTTTTTCCTTTTTTCTGTGTATTTATCATGAATTTTGGCAAGTTTTCCAGCACATTACAGAACACAGCACTATGTGACCTGCAATGAGAATGTCATTTCAGGCCGCACCTGGGAAAATACTCCACATCCCATTCCAAGACAAACACCTTTAGTTGAGCTACTGAATATTTCAATGCAGCACCATCAGCATGAGCCCCAAGTTTTTGATGTCAACAATACCATCTAACTTGAATATGCAGTTATGTTAGTGTTGTGCTGACAGTCAGACCCATGCTCTTATTGACAAATCTTATTTTAGGAATGAAACGACAACAAAAAAAAGCACAAGTTCTTAGATGATAAAATATGTGCCTTTAGCTCCTGAGAATAAATCCTGGCTTAAATACAGCTGTAATATGTCACATTAATTTTTTATAGCCTAGCTGCATTCTGGAGTGATTTGAATAATGTCCACGTGAACAAATGCCACCATCAGTAGTGACATTAATGAGCTCATTGGGATAGAGACACAGGGACATGTCAAATGTATTGGAGGAAGTTGCAGATTAAAAGGACTGTTCACTCTGCTCCTGAGTAGAAACTGTGGAGCAGGCCAGTGTTTACAGCAAGGAAGTGAGAGGTGCAGTCAGGTTAGGTGGCCTCCAGGCTGGTGTTGTGTAGATCCCTCTCTACGGATTTATATGTGGACATAGTTACCTGCCCTAAAGCTGAGTGCATGTCTGGCTGTGTCCAAGTATAGCCACAATGTGAGAGAACATTCTCCAAACACTCCCTCCTGTAAAAGTGTAAACACACACGCACACACACACACACACACATACACACACACGCGCACACACACACGGTGTCTTCACAGTCTTTTTGTATAACCTCAAATCAGTGTCATTTATCTCCTAACAGTGCATCAATAATCTTCCAGCCTGCTCAGCTTTTGAAATTAGGTAGAGTTGAACAAGATCATCTTTTAGTGCCTGCAGTAGAAGTGCTTTACTGTAACACTGAAAGACTAACGCCTCCATTCATCACCTGCTGCAGCAGTATGAAGCATTGTATCTTCATCTATGGCCTGTTTGCTTTATACCTTTTCCCAATAATCTTAATTGCTGTCAAACAGATTAATCTCTACTTATGGAGCCTCTTCATTCTATTTATACGTGTGAGTATGAAAAAGGTATTCAGATGTGTTTGGTTATGGTAGAGTCCTCTGTCTTTCTCCTTGAGCCCTTATTTCATTAAAGCGGTGCCTAAAGAGCCATAACTCAAATTAAAGTGTGACTAATACTAATTAATAAACATAAATAAATTTGCAGGGTCCTTCTGTTACACAACCAGATGAGGGACAAAGGAAGAGAGGGCAGATAAATGAATCTACTGGAAAGGCCATGAATATAAATCCCACAGGTGCTGAGACTGAAATGGCTGAATATGACCAAGGGTAATGTTCCAGACCTTGAATGTATCATGGTAATTGATCGGGAGAAGTATCTGTGTCCTCCTGCTGATGCCTTTATTAAATGAAAAATATGCTACCATTGAAGTGAAAGAAAAGGATCATGGGAGTCCTGGGGAGGAAATTTTGTCCTTTCATTTTCTTGAAATGGAAATGGCAATGGCCTGATCATTTCATTGTTCAAGGTTGGGGTATATCGTACAGGCTGGTGATTTGGAGATGGTGAAATTTAAGACACATGCGAAAGGGCACCACAGTCAAAAATAAAGGTAGATAATGTTGGTGTAATGACCAAATATACATCAAAACTTCATTATGTAGCCGCTCTTCCCTTATAATTACCAAATAATTATGGGATAACATATCATATCATATTTTAATTATAGAATTGTAAAAATGTTGTGGCGTGTGCATGAGAGAGAGAGAGAGAGAGAGAGAGAGAGAGAGAGTGTGTGTGTGTGTGTGTGTGCGTGCGTGCGTGTACGTGTTGGTGTGTGATGAGCATGTGTGTATTTCCGAGCGGTGGGGAACAAGTATGCACATTTTCAAATCAGAGTCGTTGTGTGCATGCTCCTTTAATTGCAACAGCAGGCTTCCTCAGTTTAAACCCAGTTTAGAGACATGCCACTTCCAATATGGGGTTAGATCAGTCAGGCTGTCTCAAACTCACCTCCCCTCCCGCTCTTGGCACCTGGTGGAATATTGACAGATAACTCTGACCTTCTCCCACTCTACGTGTTGCTCAATGAGCTCTGTGAATACAGATTGATGAAATAGGAACGACACGGGGGCCCACTGGATCATCCCCGCCTGCGCTCAAAGTGCATGAAGCGGGGGGGGGGGGCTGGCGTGTGACAGGGACGTGGCGGCACAGGGAACCCATCCCCGCACCTGGCCCTGGCTCAGACTCACCTGGACGGGATGGACAACGGGAGTGGGGGGCAGGTGGAGCTGTCAGCACCGGCTCGTCACTCTCCCAACAGCGCGGTGACCTCTGTACGACCCAGTTTTTCATCGCTTTATTTGCCTCCCGGTCAGCGTGCATATCAAACCTGAATAATGTATCAGATTAAAGGGGAAAGGTGTCGTTCGAGTTTTCCACCATCGTTAAACACCTTTCTTGAAAGAATGCATGTTTATTCAAAAGAAAACCTGAAATTATTATTGCTATTATTGTGCATTTTATTATACATTTATACACTGTTATATATTAGTGGTTTTTCTTTTGAAAAACTACAAATGTGTTTCTCAATATCCAATGTTTACTTCAAAATGGTAATAAAACATCATACATTAATTTAGCAGCAATCCCTTTGCTGGGGAATTATTCTACATTATAAAAATTCTCCTTTTATAGAGGAAGAATTTTACAGAAGAAGTACAGGTTACGTTCTCTGCTAAAAGGTGCTGTAGTTCCACCTCCAGTTGGCATTCTTTTGTTTATCGGTCTGGTTCCATAACTACTTCAGCACGTTACTGCCACACTAAAACTCTTTTACAAATTTACAAGCAAAATTAAATCATGTTTCCGTCAGTAAATATTCTCTTTAGACAAACACTGGGAGAATACCATTTCTCCATGTAAGGATCTAACCTGAAACCTGGAACTGCTGAGACTGTTAAAATTCCGCAAGCCCATTCTTCTATGTTATCATCTCCATTCTATTCTATTATTGCGCCTATTGTGAAGGTTTCTCAAGCACTTAAAGAAAAATTAACAGCCATTTACAAAATTCACTATTCAAAGAATTGTTCAGTCGGATGCCTGATCCAAACAAGAATTGCCAGTGCCTTTGGGTTCCTTAGTTGGGTTCAGGCTGTGAAAACATTACACATAGAACACCAATCAGAGACATCCAGGTTCTGAGAAAAGAGAGGTGAAAGCAGCTCTTGTCCTATGCCTTTGGCCAGCTTTCTCCTCTCCCAAGACAATCTCTGCTTGTGTTGGAATGATACATTGCACAGAACATTCAGCAGCACCAGCCAGCATGCTGTGCTACACTACATGGGCTTTTGACAGGGTAATGTCAAGGAAAAAATGACAACACACAATGACAGCTGCTCCATGCAGACCAGAAATATCAAGCAATTCTCTGGTGACTTTCAACATTTTTATGAACATCTGTTCTGTTGTTTTTTTCCCCTACTGTACATGGAATAGGTCAATGTTCTTTTACAAGTTACAAGCATACTGCAAATCCATTTGTGGCTTCCTCTATTTACATTGAACTTCTTTCTGAGGTGAAAATACACATGATGTATTTTCAGTTTCTTCTGATGAATCTGCTTGCTTGGCGTGTCTGTATATCAGCTATCCTTGTTTCCAACATTTCAGAAGCAGCACATTTTAATTTGCTGATTCCCTGCCTTTTGTTTAAACATATGACATTTCGTATAGAAAAAAAAAATGTATACGTGGCACCAAAAGTGTAAACTTGCTGGAAGTAAATTATAGGTCTTATTTTTAAGCATATCTGCTTAAAAATGGTAATAATAGCATTGTCATAATTATAATAATACCAAGTGACCACTGCTCTATATGGGTAATTTTCTTTCTGTAAAACCATGGCTGGAATAGTAAAAGAGGACTTTGGGTGATAAATGGCTGGTTTGATTTTGTTTACATTTGCAGATGTGAAGCAATGCTGTTGCCGTTGCGGTCGTGTGAATTTTGCTGCCAAAGGTCTAGTGAAGACCAATGTTTGCACAAGCCATTTTCCATTCACACCTTCTCTGTTCTGTTTTTGCACTTGACCTGCTGACTGTAGATGTATATCAGCAAGTGGGAAAAGTGGTCCTTTCATTCATGAGTATGTGAGTGTCTTTATATGTTTAAAAAGTGTATACAATATTTTTACAACATTGTATGTAGGTTTTTCTGGCTGGGTATGCTGTAAAATTGATGTGAATTGTTTGTGTGTCAACGTGTTAATGATAGGAATTAGTATGTATTAAGTGGACTATTTATATCTAAAAACTGCTGACTGGTAGTTGAGAAGTAGATGGCTCAGTAGGTAGCTAGCCATCCAGCTAGCTAAGTAGTTACGTGGATCGCTAGGTTGCTGACTGTGTATCCAATAAGAAAACCAGAAACGGGCACAAAAATACTTAAGGCATTGTCCTCTCCAATTGTCCCATAGGACAGTGCTGCTGTGCAAAATTTATGGAGAAGATAAAGAGGTGGAAGCAGTGAGACCAAGTCAAACAAACAAACAAACAAACAAAAAAAACACTTTAAATATAAACAGTGGCCATTGAGTTTGCTTAATATGGTTTTGTGGTTTTTCTCAAATCTGATGTTCATTGAAAGCAGGGCAGGGGACCTTCAGAACTTTAGAACATAATGAAATGAGAGATGGAGGACATAAATGTGGAAGAAGGAAAAGAGCATTCATTGGTGATAACAGCAAGCACTCAGAGGTAGATAGAAGTTCAGTGTGGAAGAAAACCTCTGCTTTGGACTGCACAAGAAACCCAGGTAGGTGTCTCAGTCTGGGCAGACACAAATTTTCAATATGATGCCATGTGAAAGAACTGCTCTGGTTGTAGAATATAACTGAAACATAATAAAGTCATACCAGCTCATCCAGCTTCCGTGCAAGCTTTGTTCCAACACTGTAGAGGATAGGATGCATTCATGAGTGGTGTGTGGTGAAGAGGAACTTTGTTGTGTCCAGATGAGCTTACAGATCTAGACAGACTCAGGAAACCTTAAAGGTTTATGAGGTGCAAAAACTGTTTTGTATTAGTTTGTGCCAGAACACCACAGCTGTTGCAATGACACACAGTTCTTAGGAAAGCAGGTCTACGGTCCCCGAAAAACAAGAAACATATTGTTAATTTAACATTACTGCAGTACATTACAGCATCTCTCTTTTAACAGTACTCCCTAGAGGCCCTAATTACACAAGTTAATCAAATGTTCAGCTGTGACCATACATATTTGTTAAATTATCTCCTTGTCTTTTCTGGAAAAAAAAGCCTTTAATTGCATTTCCACGTTACTTTTTTCCTAGCAACAACACAAAAAAAAAAAAAAACTTTGAAGTGGCAATTATCATTTTCCCACATGAAAATTTAAACACCCCATGTTACAGCTTTGTCAAGCATCTCCCTCTTGCCATTTGACTTCAGATATCTCACCCCAGCTGTTTATGAAATCACCATTTGGTCATTATGCAAATATCAACCATGAAAAAGAGTCGTGGCCTCTGAAAATTTACTGCAGCGTTTCTATTAAGAAACGATAAAAAGTAAATATATGACACAGTTAATGAGCTGTTCAAAATTATATTAGCAATGATGAATGAAATTAAAGTAATTGCTTTTATGTGTTAGATCAATTTCGTCCGTCATTGTGCTTTGATGTGATGGATTACATAACTTTCCTCGTCAAGGATGACTCTCCACTCTGTTCTTACTGTGACTGCATTTGAGTCTGACC
Source organism: Megalops cyprinoides (assembly GCF_013368585.1). NCBI lineage: Eukaryota > Metazoa > Chordata > Actinopteri > Elopiformes > Megalopidae > Megalops > Megalops cyprinoides. The sequence goes on from NC_050591.1 coordinate 20,003,233, forward strand.
TTCAACCGATTTCGGCTATGCACTACAGATGTTCTGAAAGACATCTCAAGCTGTTATTTTTTTCCGTGGATTTGCATCTGATTCACAGAGCACATGGAAAGACTCGCCTGTTCATCAGGGATGGGTGTTCATTATCACAGCCACACGAAACTTCCCTCCTTCTTTACTTCCGACTGCCAGTGTCATTATGCTTGTCATCTGGGTCTTCATTTTGATTTATGGCAATTCAAAGAGAAGACGACGAGCGTTCCCAATTCAAATTTACCAATTATTTGTGGGCTGCAAAAAAGCCAAGGAAGAACAAAAGTTAAACATATGATGCATGGCTTTTTCAGCAAAACTTGCTTAAATATCCATACATGCATATTTTTTTTCTTGCAGAATAATACTGCTAATGGAAATGTTTTGGCACTCATGCTTTAATCATTCTACTGTGCAATCCCCCTTAAATGTAAATTTGACACACAACACATGTAAATTCAAATGATTCCATTACTTTCATGCTGGGTGGAAAACCAAACAGGCTGTGCAGTGAAGCAACCAGCTTAACCCAATTACCTGCTAGGACAGGGTAACATGGGACCTCCCCTAGAATTATTTAATTATAATAAAAATCATACATTTTTTATATTAAAAATAATGTAATGATATTTGATTACATAATTTATTTAATAACACTTTATTATTATATAATTGTTAATAAAAATAGTGTCCTCCTTTTCCTACACACAAACAAAATATGTCATATAACATTATCTAAAATATTTCTTTCAATTTAAATTACCATGACCTTCTCAAATGGAATGGTTGTGATGGCTGTATGCGGTGGGCACCTAACGCTGCCTATGTTGGTATTTTTGGAATGCGTACTTGCATGTCAACCTGCAGACATTGCCTGGGATGCTTGTGCTCCATGCCTCTGCTTTGCAGAGGGATTTTGGTCAGCGAGGGCTTCTCTGCTGGGACACGCCTAATCCGCCCAGCCAAAGCCTCTCAGAGATTTCATTCTCTTCTGCTCGGTGACAACGTTACTGGCCTTTTCACAGAGCCAGAGCAGCTTATGCCTTTGAGCCCCATTCCTGGTTGTGGAGTGTTGTCACCCACAGCTTCTTCGAGCACAGCTTTTTCTTTGTCTGCCTGGATCTATTTTCAGCTGGGGCGTTTTTTAGGTCATCCGGTGTGTTTATATATTTATTTATCTTTAGGTTTTTTGATTTTTCTCTGCTTTGCCATTATTTCAGGTTAAGCTTGCAGGAAACCAACTTGTGCTTTGAAATGCCTGTAAAGAGTATGATTCTTAACAACAACCACATTATTCTTATTCTTCTTCTTCTTCTTATTATTATTATTATTAATAATAATAATAATATTATTATTATTATTATCATCACCATAACAATGATGATACAAACAACAACATAATAATAATGATAATGATAATAATAATAATGATAATGAAAAAACAATGACTTCACCGGGGTCATGTTGTTGACCCAGGTCACAGCCTGGTGGTGTTACACACAGCACACTCTTGGAATTTGTGACAATCGCGCTGCTCTACTTAAGTGACCAAGAAAACTTACTTCTGAACTTCTGTGTGCTGGAAAAACCATCAGATGCTTTTACGAGATGCTAAAGAACGTACGTTCCCTTCCCTTAGGGAGATCAGAGTGCCATCTGTTGTTTACCGTTCCAGGTACAGTCATCAGGACCGGAGTGCTTCCACCCGGATGACTCCTCAGGAGGGTATTCCGGCACAAGTCTGAACCCAGTACAACCTTGCAGGAAAAAGTCAGCACGGTCTGGAAAGGTCAGAGCTTAAGTTCCCCTGCAAAGTCATCTGAATCCAGCCATGCACATTTCCTGTCCCTCAAACACAGCACGGTGTGTATGCCGGCAGGCCCTGATTTAAACTCTGGGAAGCTGCTGAGTTTGACAGGGCATTGTCATGCTAAGGGTGTGAAGCAAGGACAGACACTACAACCTGCTGGAGGAATACATAAGGAGAGAAAAGGCCTGCCCGTGACCCAGCTGGGTTTGCAATATCCCAGCAGCCCCTCCAAGCAATCTTTCTTGGAGTGAATGCCGAGTGCGTGAGTGAAATGGAGAGGCTCCAGTCTGTGTCAGCAAATCATTCACCCTGAAAACAGGGCAGGGGAAAGTGGGCTGGACTGCAGTGACCCAAAACGGAGGGGTGCACCCAGTACTGATGCCAGTCCACCTCTCCACATCATTGTGCAGGCGATTCTCACTGACAAGAGAGGGAGACGGAATATGAGGTGTAGCAATAAAGCCACATCACTCAGCACGCAGGTGGGCTACATTCAGGAAGTGGCAGATCCTGTGTCTAGACCTGAATCCGGGTACAGAGGGCTTGGCTTCCTTCTTCTTTTTGCTTAGCCTGATCTAATTATTGCTCCTAAACCTGTCTTTTCAGTGAACATCAAAAAGTGTGCAATGCCCAAAGCCCTCAGGCAGACACACAAACCGCTCAAATCCCTCACACACTCCACACAAAAGCCAACTTGATTCAGAATGCTTTATTGTTTTATTGACAAGATCTTTCAAATGATGCATACAGACAATATGCGAGAGATGTATAATACATTATATAGCCACACACACACACACACACACACACTAGAATTATTTAATTATAATAAATATCATAAATTTTTAATATTAAAAATAATGTAATGATATTTGATTATATAATTTATTTAATAATACTTTATTATTATATAATTGTTAAAAAAAAATAGAGTCTTCCTTTTCCTACACACAAAGAAAATATGTCATATAATATTATCTAAAATATCTCTTTCAATTTAAATTACCATGACCTTCTTAAATTAAAGCCAACTTGATTCAGAATGCTTTATTGTTTTATTGACAAGATCTTTCAAGTGATACATACAGACAATATCATTGCAAACATAAAATAAAGAGATGTATAATACATTATATAACCACACACACACACACACACACACATACACACAACCCTGACAGTTTCAGAACTTATTCATACCCCTGACCTGATTAAATAGCATCATTTTTCATTTGTTCATGCCCCTTTACTTAGTATTTTCAAAATCCTCTTACAGTATGCACTAAAAAGAGAAGATGCTTCCTGCTGTGTTTTATCAGGTACACTGGCACTTCTGTGTGGGATTTTTGACCATCCACAGGCAGTTTGGCTCCAGATTCTTCAGATTTTTTGGTTTTTGGTGAACTACTGCTGTGAGGTTGAACCACAAATATTTAATTGGATTGTGGTCTAGATGGCCTTTTACGAACATTTATCTTCCCCTCAGTTAACTGTTTCTACTTATGATCATTGTTACATTTGATTGTTCACTTTCAGTCAAGCTTGAGCTTCTTGGCAGATGAAACCAGATTTTTGCCCAAAAGTTCCTTTTGCATGTTTAATGACTCCCATGTTTTAACAAGAGCTCTAGGACCTCTTGGATAACAAAAAACAAAAACCACAGAACCCCCACTTCCCCCAATTTCACAGTGTACATGTGTTTTTTCTCAACATTAGTTTAAGTTCACCTTTTAGACTATTTTGCTTAACCTGACAATTGGACATGGTTTTCCAAAATAAAATATCATTTGTACATAATGTGGATTGTAGTTTTGAAATGTTACGATTAACATTTAATATCTTGTATAATAATGTAATATCTGTAAAATCTGTGAGATTGTGATTCATCTAACTGAGTCTGCTAAACAAATTGTTGACAACAAATATTTGCAGATATTATATAGCTATTATAGAGCTATATTTGCAATAAACATTTGAATATTGGAACATCTTTTGATGTGGATGTTGATCATATTCAGTAATTAGTTTGTTATATGAACACTATATGGCTAAATAGCTAGCTAGCTAGATAGAAAAAGATAGACCAGGCTTCAACAAATGCAAAAGTGGTCAAGTATGGTTTTACTGTTTGCCTTCACCCTTTGTCTCCTGTGTTCCATGAGGAAGGAGGAGGGTCTTTGCTGAGTGAGGTATGTGCTGTGTGCTACCATAAGCAATATGGCGCAAACAGACAGCAGAACCCAGCTGGACTGTTTAGGAGAATCTGATTGTGTACGAGCAATTTCTGTGTGAAGACCTTGGCTGGCCTAGCCTTGTGATTACAGTCTGATATGAGCACTTCCTGTGTTTGAATTCCCAGAAATTTGTTTAACTATTCAGCTTCTAGTGAGAGCAAGAGGACATGTGCAGTTAACATGTTGGAAAGGCTTTATTTCCTGATGTCTGTGATGCAGTAATTGTTGTGGTTCTGTTAATGAAGGTGACTTATGTTAGTGATTTATGTTAGAATATATGTTTAGGAAAAATAAAAAAAATCAAAATATGCTGTTTGCAAAAGTAATTCTCCCCTGTGCTCTGGAAGCTCGAAGTTTACAGAGATGAAATATATTATATATAGTTATATATATATATATACACATATAAATGTGCTGTTTACATACATAGGTATGTACAGTATATTTCCCTGCAGCAAGGTATGGGAAGCCTCACAAATCATATTATTCAAAGCAGCAAAGTAATCTTTTTTTTTCAAGACGTACTATAGAATATTGAATATATATATATATATATATATATATATATATATATATTTCTGCTAAGACTTTCATTTTCCTTATGCCATGATTTGCCACAGACTGGGACAGACATGGGATACAGGTGTAAATTCTGATATTGATATCTGATATCTGATATATGATGTGACCTGTGGGCAGTATTGAAAACAGCATATTTTTTCCCAGCTGGTTGAAAAAGTTATGTAAGTGGTGATTTACGTCAATCCGTAAATACATGTTGCCTACCACAAACAAAACAGCTGCCAAACTATGTCTCTTCAAGAAGAAAGACTAAACAATAATAACAATAATAGCAAAAGAAAAGCCATTACTGAATCTTAGGCAAGAAAGAGGTGGTAACAAAGAAAGAAAGAGAGAGAGAGAACAGATAAGAAAGGGAGCTGTGTCTTTTTGAGGGGTAACTGAGGGAGAGAACGATTCATGGAGCCAACTGGTCCTTATCCGCATATGCACTTGGATATCATTCACAAACATCAACCTTCAACATCAACAAGCTGGTCCACCACATTTTCTTTTCATGTGTCATAGAAAATAAAATAGAAAATAGTGTCAACAGAAAATATGCATGTTTTAATAGATTAAGTATAGATTAGTTTTTTTTTCCAGATTTCCTTAAATTGCAATGATAAATACAAATATCTATATATATACAATTATTTATTTGAACATGCTAAGTTGTATGCGTGTTATATGCCAATTTCCCACAACAACTCTAAGGTATGTACACATAAAAGTTTATTTTATAACAAATATGTGAGCAGTTCAGCACCACTCTTGGATGTACAGTCAAAGTGACTAATAACAAGCTCTGTGTAGCTAATGCAGGGCTGAGAATAACACAGTTACTTTTGATGTTCAGACTGTTGTCTCTCCTCATTTTGCAATGCTGTGAGACTGTCAGTGTCTTTATGGATATTGTTACAGGGTTTCCATTGTTTTCCCTTTGAAAGACAACTGTCATTTTCAGGGGTTCTCTCCAAAACTAAGACAATAAAAAAGACAAATATTTTTTCACATGGTAGATTCTTCAGTGGAGTAAATGACAGTGTTCAGAGTGAGCAGGGCAAGGGTGCTACAACACAGCTAAACTCTGAGAAATCATCACAGAATGGGTTCTCACAGAGGAAAAAAGGGGCCATTTGCTTTTATCCGCTGTGAGAGTGTTTTGTTTTTGTGAAGCAAATATGTTCTCCAGTTTCTGTTTTAAAAGATAAGCCCCCTCAATTCAGCTGTTCTTTCAGGGACAGAGATGGTGTGAGCTGTCAACACAGAGCAATATCATTTCCAAACGACAGGTACGATGAGCACTTGACATCAGGGAAGTGGTTTCATTACCACTTGTAAGAATCGAAAGATGGCAATGATGAGAGGGGTTTTACTACAATCCAGGTAAATATAGTAGTTATTTTTGAGGAACCGGGCAGTTAATCCCTGTCCAGGCAACAGGATCAGCTCCTTACTCTAGTAGCTCTGCCTTACTGTGCAAAGCCTGAGTCATGTGCAGGAATGGAGAGAGAGAGAGAGAGAGAGAGAGAGAGATGGAGGTAGAGACTGATTTTTAAGCCTCCTTATTCAAAACAATTAACCACAAATCTCAAAAATAATTCATAAATTTAAAAAGACAAAGCTAATCATCAGAGATTGACAAAAGATAAGAGTGGTGGCCGATGAGACACGGAAACAGAGTGTGAGAGTTAGTGAAAGAGTGAGCAAGAGCAAAGAAGGGAGGTGGAAAAGGGGAGAAGACATACAAACTGACAGGAAGGGAGGGACTACAGAAGGAGAGAGAAAGGGAGCGAGAGAGAGACAGAAAAGGAGAGAGAGAGAAAGAGAGTGTGTGTGTGTGTGTGTGTGTGTGAGAGAGAGAGAGAGAGAGAGAGAGAGAGAGAGCGCACTGTTCTGCTGCTAAACGTGCTATTGATCCTGGAGGACTCCAGCTGTCCGTCTTACTCAACACGCTGTCCAAACCTGTTACTTTCATTGCCAGAAGAAAAATGCGGTCGAAGGTTAACCCAAGAAAACAAATTATACAGACAACAACAAACTCCACAACTTCTCAAGGCTCCTGCTTTTATTAAAAATAAAGCATTGGCCTCTGAACCATGCGGCACAATATATTACCAGTAAAACAAAGCCCAGACTGTCAGAAACTGAAGTCGATTAGAGACAAGAGAATTAAATGCTAGATTGGTGTGAGGTGTTCAATAAATATTTGCTGTCTGGTGCAAAATACCTCTGTGGCACTGCTTTATCATTAGCTGTGCGCTGTTCTTTGTGGACAGGAGGTATTGAACTAACAATAGCGGTTTGACAATGCTTATTCATATCTCTTGCCGTATTTTGTATGTTCGCTAAATATTGATAGTCTAAATGGAATTGCTTTAACAAAACCATCATCAGGAGGGACCGATGTGTTTGACAGGGTTGAGAAATGCCCAACTTGATTACTTAAGTAATTTAAATTAGAAACTAGAGTCTGTTTAAATTATTTGGATACACACAAGACCATGAGACATTTCACTCAGTAAAGCTTACAGGAGGCAAGGGCTTATGAGGGGTGTTAATCTTTTGGTGAATAAAACTGTATTTGGGAAAAAACACATTATGCTCATAGGTTTATTAATATACCAAAAATTAAATTATGTAAATCGTGGACAGATTGGATCCAATTCAACTGTCCTGATTACTTTAATAAGCTATTTTTAGCCTTTTTTTCAGTTTCCTGCAACTGCACTACAAATTGAAATTGAAATTCAGCCTCAGATATGAAGATGAGTCTGTGGCAAGGAAAAATAATTAAACTCAAATGCAAATATGAATCTCTGGTTTCCATACGGAACTATAGTACTATGTTTATATATGCTAATTGTGGCATATCATTAATTATGAAAGAAATGTAATGCTGAATATTGACAAAACTTCAAAAGAAAAAAAAAAACATTGCAGAATGACAACAAATTTTTTCTGCATCTGTATTAATTTCCTGGAGCTATTAGGGCGAATGTTAATCTCTTAATTAAAGGAAAATGCACGTGTGTTACTACTATGTTGGTATTTGGTCTGATTTGGCTGTGCCTCTGTAATAGAGATTTGTTAGGTTTAGTAGGATGGTATTTGTACACTGTGGATTCTTGCATTCTTTGTTGGTCGGTCTTTGTAGTACCAATTTTCCTTAGGTCTTGGGCAGTCAGTGTTTCAACATCCTAAGAGAATCATCTAGTTGATGAGAACCAGACACACATTTTAAGTGTTGCTTTTTTAAATGATAAATTTAAGTCCTTCACCCATTTGCTTTGTTTGTTGACAGATTTTCCCACCTCCTGAAGGTGTGACCATGGCTAATTTGCTGTCCATTTTCTAATATTCATGATTTCTTTCATTCAAATGTTCAAATTAAAAAGATGGGTAGACTTCAGATCTAATTCCCAAACTAGTATTTTACTGCATTTGAAAATACAATATCGTTCAAGGTCTGGTCAGAGAAATTCATGATTATATATTGTAGTAATATTACAATAATCAAAGAAAATTTTCAAAAATGCACTTTGTAATGCCATTGCACTTCTGGATTTTCTGTTTTCAGTATTTTTGTATTTGTATTTTTTGTATTGTTTTCAGATGGGGTGAAAACCTCTTCTTACTTCTTCTTCAAACCTCTTCTTACCCAATAAAAGTTTTGCATAACTTTGCAGTTTTATGAGGATCTGTGTGACAAAATATAATGAATTAAATCTCAACTGAAGTATCCCTGCTGAAAATATTTATATAAAAAAATAGAAAAAAAAAAAAAAAAACTGCATTCTGACGTTCTGGCTGCCATGGAGGATTTTATGCATATTGCAACTCATTACTTTCAATCCAACAATAATTGCAAATGAAGCAATTAAACGCACAATTTACTGAAAATGTCTCAGACGAATAAATGTTGTGTTGATTCATTAGTATCAGTCGGAGAGGTTACTGACAGCAGAATAAGATTAATTCCAGCGCGAGCAGGAAGGCAGTGATGCTCAGACCCACCATGTTGCCAAACAGTGGCCTCCGCCTTTACTTTTACTGACACTTTCTGCGTAATAGCCCCCTTTGATCCCCAAACCACGATTTATGCTGAATAATGAACTGGGGATATTAATGCACACAAATACATAAATAGTCAGTGACCTGAGTGGAATTCGAGCCATTTCCTTTCTTTTTTATTCTGGCTGTTTAATTGTATCACCTGAGCTTTTTCCATTAAGACATTCTTTCTCTGTAATTATCCAGTTCACTATAATGCGGGAAAAATGCGCTTAACTTGAATTAGGTCAGGGATATGTGTGCATAGATAACCTGAAATGTGACAGATTTTGCCATTTTTTTCTAGGATGACATTGCTTGCTCTCTGTTTCAGGGCTGTGCAGATCCTTAGGCTCTTAAACTCCAACTGCAAGGAATCCCCCACCCTTTTTTTCCACAGAAGAACTGCCTGCTGTGTACCTGCATCTATTCCTTGCCATAACATTTATTAATGCTGTATGAATAATTTATAACCACTGCAATAATATAATGCTTTTAACTCTCGGCATCATGACAAAGGGTGCATGAGGATTTAGGGGTGAATAAGAAATGAAGACACCGGTAATAAGCAGTGTAGATATATGCCACGGTCAGGTCTTCCTCAATATCATGAACATGGTGGTATGGTAGTGTGTGTTTTAGTGTGCTGACCTTCAAAAAGATGAAGTCAAAAAGAAGCAGGGATTTTTTTATTTTTGGAGGGATAATAATTCTAGTATATATGTTTAATATTCATACTATAAAAGCACATGATGTTTAATTTATATTGATATTTAAGTTGTGGTCTGCACTGTTGGTCTGCTGTAACATCTGTTTTGACCTGAGCTAAGAATAGCTGTCCTATGAATGACATATTCCTGGATCGAATGCCAAAATTTAAAAGTGAAAAGTGCAGCACCTGTCCTGTCTTTAATCTTCAGGGGTCCCTGGGTAGTTTTGCTGAGATCATGGGGTACGGAGATGCAGAAATTGGACCGAAATGAAGTGAATGGCTCATCAGAAAATAGTAGAGGGATAAATGGGGAAGTGTGAGAAATTAAGAAAGAAAGAGAGAGAAAAGAGGATTTTAATGACTAATCCACATCTGCTACAGTATATTGCTTGGGCTGATTTCTCACTGTAATAGGCATGGTGTTTGCTTGGCAACACTGAGAGAGGGGGTGGTGTGTTTGAGCGGTGGGTGGGGTGATGGGGTTGAGAAGGAAGGAAGGTAGATAGGGGGCACTGTCTCAAGGGGCGACTGTTCTTCGGCATAGCGTTGCTATCACACACAGAGTGACATTTAACCAGGGAGAGTGAGATGTTACCGGTTTGAGTTTTGATGTCAGTGAGCCGACCTGATGAACGTGGTGCAGTGAGAAAAGGAGAGGCCAGGCAGCAGGTGGCTTCAGCATAAGGGATGCTCCTCATCCTCTCACAGCAAACAGTGCACTTGGAGGAGGAGACTGGCTGAAGGAGGGAGGGAGGGAGAGAAGCAAAATTCCTTCATGTTTCTGACTCTTCATGGTTCTTTTTTCTGAAAACAATTTATTAAGTATGTCAGAATCTGTTCCACCAAAGCAAGGTTAAAACGCTATAGTAAAAGCGATCACATTTTGGCCTCGGAGTAACTGGATCTGTGGCTCTCAGTCCAGGAGATAGCACTGGGCAGAGAGGGTAGGGGAGCATCAGTGAAAATGTAGACAGGAACACTCTCTCAGATGGCGAAGAAAGGATACATAAGCCAGCGCAGGCAAACAACGCAGAAATGCCATTCTAGGCTGACCAATCAAGCAACTCCAAGTTCATATTTGATTCACTGTGACTCGTGATCCGGACTCGTGTGAAGATTTATGAATGAATGAAGATGAAAGAAGGAAGGTGCGTTTTAAATATGTACCAACGACCTCTCATCCAAAGTGCACGCTGTGGTTGCTTGACAGCCAGCCATGTGAAATTCGTGAGATTCTGCAAAAAAAGCAAAGTTTCACGGGGTGTGGCCTCTCGCTACCTCATGCACTCTGTTGATGTGTCTGGCCTCATCTTATCTGCCGGTTTGCGGGACGTGTCCGGTGTGTGCAGACAGAACAGGGTGCAGAGTGCTGCAGCCTGGTTACCCTGGTGACAGTGATGGCCTCCTCTCGGCTCAGTCTGGCACCCAAAGGGGGTCTCACTCCATGGGCAGACTGCTGAAAGGAGCCATCCGCAGGGCGTCAAATCTCCCTTCCTGCCATGTCACATTTCGGTGTCCGGGGCGGTCAGTGTCTCCCACTTTTGCAGTGTCTGCTCCATGCTGGTTCAGGTCCTCACTTTATTTCTTTCTTTTTACACAAGGCGTATGAAAGCCCTGGGTAGCAACAAAAACAGCCACAGTGAAACGTCTTTTCCATTGGAGGACTGCACACTCTAACAGCCTGTTTTACTGTCCCAAGGACAAGCTTACTCTGACCCCTGCAAGAGTACATGTGTTTGGTGTCCTTGTAATCTGAAATACCAATATGTTGGTTTAGTTACAAGTATAGCTTTTGTATTACTAATTAATATGAAAGCATTGTGTTGTTAATTAATAGGCTCAGTTTTGTATAACCCTACTTTTTTTCTGCATTGACGTGGTGGGATGTGTTGATTTGCGCACTCCCTTATTTTTTGCTGGGGCAGGACTCGTATCTGAAAGGTTGCCGGTTTGATTCCTCACTGGAGCTCTGCTGTTGTGCCCTCGGGCAAGGTACTCAACCCAGAATTGCCTCAGTAAAATATCCAGCTGTATGAATAGATAACATAAGTTGCTCTGGTTAAGACAGTCTGCTAATTGCCTGTAATGTAATGTAATGTAATAGTATATATACATACATACATACTTACACTTACACCCATTTACCCATCTGGATCTGTACCGGATCTGTTTAAAATGCTTTGTTCAGGGGAGCCTCAAGAATTCAAACCAACCAGCACCTGCACCACACACTGCCCCAAACAATTCCACTGGCGAGAGAGTGGGAATGGCTTTAGGCAAGCAGGTTCAACATTCTCCTTCCTCTTCAAGGTCTGGTGAGCTCTAGCTGAAAGTCTTCAGTGACGACGCTTAGTTAATGTCCTCAATATCACAAAGCTTTCACAAAGCTGAATTTAGATTGAACAGTTAAATGGACACACACCCATAAATTAAACACAAACACTATTTTGGGATAGTTTACTAGGACACATATGTACTTGACAGAACCTGTTCCTCACAAGAGAAATGTGGAGAGAGAGAGAGAGAGAGAGAGTGCAATGGAGAGAAGAAGAAAAAATGTTTAATAGCTCAGCTCTGATGTGATTAGCAGGGAATATGATTTTGCCCCAGGCGATGAAATCAGCTGCGATACTGCTCGCCTGCGACTGATGGACTTAGAGGGAAAGCTGTTTCCCTCATTTGCATTGCAGAGCAGGAGTAATGAGCCAGTGTCACCAGTATTACTTTTGGGAATAATATTTTATTTATTTCGAGGTTTCCAAATACTTGCTTTCCCCTTAACCTGAAAAAAGTTACACTTTTATATCCAGTTCATTCTTTCTTTCTCATTTCGAATTCTTCGTGCCTCCATGCCCATAAGAATAAGCCCGGTTCCTCTGCTCCTCCACTTTTACGGTATATAATAATATAACGAGGAGATTAAATATCACCTGAGATGAAGGGAATGAATATACATGGAAAGGCCTGATTTAATTGTAAAGATGAAACATTAATGTGATCAATATTCTGGAAGTGCCTTGATTTTCCCTCGCACTGTCAGCATTTTCAAAGCAAGTACCATTCACTGCATGCACATTCACAGACTTCAGAGAGATCATATGGAGGGGGCATGACTCCTAATTACTGAAATAAATGTATTTATGTTTTCAACTGTTTATTTGTACCACAAAAAATGTCACACACACACACATACTAACATGCATGCACACACAACATATAATTGCAAATGGTGAATTACATCTTACTCCGTATAGATAGCATGTGTGATAAAGTGCACACATTCAGAGAGACACATTCAGTGAGACAGCTGCTCAAAGGGATCATAAGACCTGCGTCCTTAATTAACTGTGAATGGAAACAGTACAATCCATTTTGTTGTACTGTGTACTGTGGAGTGTGCCCTGGGAAACTAATGAGGAAATAAGTATCTTGCTTGGTTTTTTATATATAGTTTGTACATTTATTGTTGTGTGTAATATAAAAGAAAGCCACACTAAATCTAAGTGTCATGCAGCAAGTTGCATAATTCATATTTATGCAATAATTCCTGTCAATATGTATTGCAGGTGCAAAGGGAGTTCATACAATTTCAAACACAGAAAGGGCTTACTAAGAAATATTGTAATAAGCAGAGAAAAAATAGTGAGGAACTGGTTCAGTTAATGTACAACTAGTAATCCAAGGCTACAGATGAAACTGGATCTGTTGAAACAATACTGCAAGAGCTGGGCCCTGGCAGTGAAATTAAAAAGACAGACAGGTCTCCAGAAAACAGATGAAACTTGTAAATGTACCAGAGTGGTAGTGGTGGAAGGGCATTATGTTCATTCACATTGGCTCCGTTGGCACAGACTCTACCACATCTTCCAGCCAGCCAGGAAAAACTAAGCTGATGGCAATGAATTCATCTATGCCTTATTTAAGCCTTCCTAGTCCCACAGTGGGTGTGAAGTACCACTGAGGGAAAATGTGGAGGGAGCTTGGGGTCTTGTCAAATGGATCTGTTTTTGGCTATTCAACTTTTTTGAATGAGAAACTGAATTGGTTTTGACTGTCAATTCTGTTTGGGTTTGGTTTTGCCTGCTGCCTGAAGGAGTTAACATTTTTTATGTTGCTTTTGGCAGTGTTCTGCCTTCCAGAATAAAAGCGCTTCAGTCTCTTCATGTTTCCTTGTGTTGTTTTCATTATTTTAGCGCACAACCCTGTGCCTCACCTCTGGTCCTGCCACAAACTTCACTGTAGACAACTAGATAGGAACACATTTATTATGTTCCCACAGGCCAAATTCAGTATTACTTGATTCAACTAATGGTGTCAGCGCTGAACGATTTAAAGTAGTTTGCATTGTTGTTGAATTTCCACATCTTACTTAACCCTTTTCCCTTTAAGGTAAAAAAGAATACTTCAGAGAGGGTGGGTGATTTATTAGTACTCCAAAGATAAGGATGTTGGATCTACACATTGAACACACTGTCTCCACCAGGGCTAAATGACTGATTTGACATTAAATCACTTCTTCAATAAATTTTTCCATCTTCAGATGAGTCAATATTTTGGTGTACTGTAGTCCAATAAAGTAATTGCCTTTATTTTGATTGTAATTATTGTGATTTTCCTCTAGGCATTTGACTGATTTTAAACTTTTAAAATAAATTTAGTGAGATTGCAGGTGTAGCAGATTGTACTTTGTAAAGTTTATGAAGTGGACTGCAACTGCTAGGGACTAACTAACTGGAATTGCCATGTAGACAATTTAGTCAAATTTCCTAGCATCCAGCAATTATGTTACCTGTGCCCTGGATGTATTAACAAAGTGCCCCTGGATTGCCCAATGCTACCAACTGTCAGGGCTCCGCCCCCTTAAGCCGCAGTGTTTTTGTTTTCCCTGTCCTTGTGCTTTTGTTTTCCTTGTGTTCCTGCCCCGCCCGGCTCCCCGCCGGGTCCCCGCCCACCTGATTCCCTTATTGCCTGCACCTGCCTGCCTGCTCACCTGCTTCCCATCTCCTCGTTACCCCAGCCCTATATCTTCCCTACGTGTCTCTGTCTCATTGCTAGTTCTTTGCAGTGAGTTTTTCCTGTCTCGTCCCCGCTCTAGTAACCTGAAGCCTGATCGCTGTTTTTGGAATCCTGCCTGTTTTTCGACTTCGTCCTTCGCCTGCCGTTTTGGTCCCGTCTGCCTGTTCTGCCCTCCTGGTTACCGACTCTGCCTGCCCCGACTCCCGATCCTGGATCTGCCCCCGGACTGCCTTCCCGTGTTTTTGAACCCTGCCTGCCCCTGTACTACGAACTGCCTGACGATTTTCATTAAACGCTTGGTTTCGTTTACCCGGTGGTCCGCGCTTGTGTCCCGATCCCCGTTCTTGACACCAACACCACTGCACACCACTGTGCAGATATGGAACTGGAAACCACTGCCCCAAGCAGCCTTAGGTTGGCTGTAAGTGGATTGAAATAAAATATGAAAAGAGCATTTGATGTCACAAAATGAAAAGTGCATAAAAATACCTAATAAAATCTGATTTAAAATGATTTTATTATTGCAGATCTCACCATGTGGGGATTTAAAGGGACCTAAATGGTCTACTTTGTTAGAACAATTTTTCATTTTGGTTAAATAATTAAAATTCATTCCAACATAATGACTGGTTGTCAGTGATATTGACAAAAAAGCTACCAAGAAGGCAAATTTAGGGACATGTTATTATTACTACTACTAGTAATTAGTATTTAGATTTAGTAATGGTAATACTTGTTATGGCAATTCACTACATTATCAATGCAGCACAATCCCAATCTTGTAAGCAGTTATTTTTCCTTATTCATATTTGTAATTTGTGACTGGGCCATGACAGGTCTGCTTTGGCAGCCCTGTGTTATGATCTGAAAATAAACCCCTTGACATTTCCCAGCACATAAGAACTACCACTTTCCCAAGATATTGAGAAAATCTGATTGACATTGATGTTGAACCTCAATACACTGCAGTCTGACACAGTCCTGTGGGCCTGTAAACATGTAAATCTTACAAGAGGTAACTGCACAAAGTGGCATCTGATATGTAACAATGTGATGGCCTGGTAACAGAGCTTATGCCTTTCTTGACGTGAACATTGCTTTTCTTTGTCTGTTCTATGTTCTGTTAGTGTAGACAAAAACAAGAATCTATACATCATACCACACTTCCTTTTTATCTGCACTTTAGATTGTGTGTCATAATATCCCGGCAAGTCACTTTCGATAAAAGCATCTGCTAAATGAATAAATGGACATCATTGAATAGTGATGGGAGGGGGGTTGTGAGCGGGAAGCAGAGCTAGAGAGAGGTGAAGGAGAGAGTGAGAGAAAGACTTTTCTGATGTGGAAATATGAAATGATAATCATGTTTCTCAAGTTAATACCTCTGTCACAAGCCCCTCTCTATGTTGCAGTAACTAAAGAGCTATGTGTTACATTAGCTTCATTACTGTTCTTCTGACACTGGGTTTGATTACCAAGATGGTATGAAATATAAACTTGTAGGTAGCAGTCGAAGTTGCAGTAATGGTAGTGACAGCAATCACTTTCATAAATTGGAATGGAGGGAATTCACCTAAAGTGGTGAAAGCACTTCTTTCCCTGGTTATTTAAGTGGATGAAGAATAGTTCCACTTTAAATTTGTACCACATAATCAGTTGTGTACATTCTTCCTTGTACAATAATACCAATGGATGATGTTTATTTGCATGTATTCAAACAAATTCACCCTCTTCTGTTTCCAATTCATCATACCCTCCTGCAGAAGTCAGGAAAATTAATGAGCCTAGTTTATTTCAAAGATATTTAAAAATCTCATTCATGCTGGTAGAACTTTTTTCCTCCAACAAAGAGAACTGAAACAAAATTGTTCTTTATCAAACTCAGGTACAAAGGCTAGAACAAAACACATTAAAAACAAATAAGTGAATGAATTACAGCCTTAGTGCACAGCTTGGAAGACAAATACCACTAGACTAGACACTAACAAGCTTTAATAATCTAGGCATTCCTTCACATCCTGAGGTAATCTAAGCATGAGGAAAGTCATAAAACCCTGCACCCATCCATTTTACAAATAGCCCTCAATTCTCTCTGCATCTTTTAGAACTTGGCCTTAGTGCAACAATTCTCCTTGGCAGATTCTGAAACATGCTGCCTTCCCAGCAACTATATATTTCCTTACAATAGAAATCAGATTACAAAACCAGACTGAATAACAGAAGAATGCCATCTGTTTTGGATGATGGTGACATAGGCTTGTTCAGGTAATTTATGCTGTACCATTGTAACTTTATCTACCTTTTTTAAATGCTGAATCTTTTTTTACTACTGTTTGATGTTTATATATTTATAAGCATATAATAATTTTATCAGTGCTCCTACAGGTTCAAAGCAATACATGGAAACAAAATAACTACCCTGCAAATGCTTTGATTGTGTTATTGAAAATCAAAAAGAGGTTCATGAAAAGAAATGTATAGTCTGATGAACTGAAAAAGTTTTTCTGTTAAAGACACCCTTGTGATCATTTGTTCTTCTTTTTATTATTATAACCATTTCTTGGAATCATAAAACTTGGTTTAATTGGTTTGTGCAGTCATCAGGTTTCAGAGAAGAACTGACTTTTTGGATCTAACAAGTACGTGCCCAGGTATGACACTGTAGATATAGACATTTTTGACTTGCTGTTTACAGAGATTATAGCATGGTCAAATTCTTACCATACAAAAAGTGTCACATTCTTAAGACTAGATTTGTTGACTAAGCTGCCTAATGATCTTCTGCAATGATCCTGGATTCCATTGCACCAAAGGTGTTTCATTTGTAAGCTAAATCATTTCATGAATGTCAAGAGATTTCAGCCACTCAGAGTTTTTCAGCATAGAGTTGAATTTTCCTGATTCAAGTCCACCTATCATCATCAAAAATAAATTAAAAATAAATAGAATAAATATTAAAGAACGATATAAAATAAATCATGTCAAAGATGATATCCCGCACAACCTCAGAATGCCCTTCTGAGGCCATGCCATTCTGAAAAAAGCTTTTCCCACATGAGGTTATGTATCAAAGGGAAAACATTGTGATACACACATAAAGTTCTCACATAAAGAATGTTGTGCAAGGAGTCAAGACAGCACAAGGACAGTACCTGCGGCATACTTATGTGCAGGAAAAACTACAGAAATAAAGAAAATGTCTCATGAATCATGAGCTTTCTCTGTCAGTTATTCCCTCCCTGAAAGGAGCAGGACAGGACATTGTTTGTCAGGAAGTTCTTAAGACAGTAAACAATTCTTTTGTGTATTTATATAAATGGTAGCAAATCAGGACAAAAAAGGTAAATGGCTGTTAAAGGAAATTGCATAACCTAACTGAGTGTTGTGTTAGTGTAAGAAACAAACCAAACCCAAAAGTGGCACCAGGCAGTTCGTCCAATCTAAGATGGCAGAGGTGACTTCAAAAACTTTGGGCATGTCCTCATAGGCAAGCTGTCTTCTGTACTACACAGCCATTCGAGCAGTGTTGGGTTGTTTGGTGTAGATGGTTTTAGATACAACAAAGGAAGACAGAACTGACGCAGTGCATGCAACTTCAAGAGGCTGTTTTGCGGGTTCCAATGAAACAAAAAAGCATGACAAATTGCCTAGTGCTTTGGTTGTTGTAGGCCCCTAACAAAACACCGACTAACAGTGCCCTGGAAAACCAAACAGTATTTACTAAATAACCAAAACCATATAAGCCTCCAACAAACGTTATATACTGGTCTCCCTATCCAGACTGCAGTAGACTGCAACAGTAGATGTCTGAGTTCTGTTAAAACTTGCCTCTGTGTTTTTTCTCTACTCCTCTTTCTGTTCAGTGATTCATCTTTTATTATTATCTGGAAAGGGAGTCTACCTCTCGCTGCAAGATTATTTTGTAAAATGCGCCACATACAAACAAAACAAAAAGTATGTGCCTGTGTGTAGGCACATACTTTTTGTAACAGCTGTTCCAGCTGTTTTTTCCTAACAGCTGGAAACAAGCACTAATTTAAAGCCAGTGGTGAAATGCTGTAGAATTATTAATCCATTGGTGAGAACTGGTCGCCTCAGTCACAGGATCTGATTCCCAAGATAACATTTACGATTACATTTTGTCATTTAGCAGATCCTCTTACCCAGTACAATTTTTTGATTACATTTTGACAATAGAGTGCACATCCATGACCAGTTTTACAGACAGCATGATTTGTGCCAATTAGACAATGTATTTGCTAAACCTCACCTTTTAAAAAGTTGTATAGATTATTTTATATTGGTGTGACTCGATTGTCATATTGAATATCACATGAGGAAAGTGTGACCTCAACAACTATGGAACTTCTTAGAAGCTGGTATAATGTTTCTCACTCCAAAGCTGTTCCATTCATGCAGCATGCTTATAGTAAATAGCTATCTATTTTCTAGAAAATTACATCTAATACAGTTGCATGAAAGACAGTTCATTCAGGATACAACTGATATTGTTCAAACGTGTGTCAGCCCCTTACACAGTGCCGTGACAGCTGTTGTGCACAAACTTCTCTACATAAGTGCAATTCGATCAATGACCTGCTTAGTTTTGAAACATGCAAACTATCATAAAATGAAAGCAAAGACAATATGCATTATGCTTTAACATGCTGAAAATTTTCTGTCAGAGGCCTGGCAGAAAAATTTAAAACTCACACATCAAAGGGTTAATGAATGAGACCTTAACATAAAGTGTAACCGACAAGGCTGGCTAGGTTAATTGGCATCTCTAAATTGTTCTTCTGTGAGTGTGCGCCAGGCATTATAAAGGTGTCTTGTCCAATATCTGCTCCTGACCCACTATATGATATAGTCGTCACTGAGTGGAAGTGCATTATTTGTCATGTAGAGATATATTTCAGAGGAACACTGGAGCGCGTTATATCTCAAGCCCAGCCTTGCCCTGTCCAGTCTGCCATTGAGCCTGTGGAAGACCGGGTACAAGTCATTCCCTTCTACTGTGCTGCATGAAAATATCCCAGGAAGACATGCCACACTAAAATAAATAAAAAAGTAAGTCAACTTGGTAAGGGACTGAGCTCTCTGTGAATGAGGTGACACTGCAAGTGCTAATTAGTGTCAAGCTACCAATATCACACCAGACAAATAAATAGACAAACAAATACTTAACCTTTCCAGGAGCCAGGGAGATGATGGCCTATCTGACACCACGATGGACCTTTTCAAAGGTCAGGTGAACAATTGAAGTTATTGGGTGAGACTCATACTGTACAGTATTTATGTGGGTGTGGGTACAGAGCTTAGAATGGATTGCTGAAGGAGAGCATGGCTAACTTTGGTGTCCTGAGAGTTGCCTTGACTTAATTTGTTAATTGAATCACTGTTATGTTTTTTTTCAGGGGTGTGAATCAGATGCTCATAACGTTACCCTGTAGAGAATACAAAAAAAAAAAAAAAAGATGCCTTACACTGACCACCAAGATTTCCTACCTCACACGGGCTAGATTCACAATTCATGTGTGAGGCCATTTTTGTGTATATATTGTGCATGCAATCAAAATGAGGAACATTTTGGAATTCATCAATTTCTTCTCATGTGAAATTTGTTCCTATGTACGAACAAATCTCTGACCCAGACTGTTTTTATCACATACGCAGGCACACAAATGTCAGCAAGACAACATTTTTATTCCCCGTTCCTATAAAACTGTACAAGTATCAAATATAGGCATGTGAACAAAATGGCCCTTTGCAGTTGGAATACACAATGAAATAAGTAACTAATCTAATAAGTAGGGTTCCATTGTCATTAACTTACTTGCCGATAATTGCAGCTGTCTATACTGTAGGTGACAGAAGTTACATACTCAGCATTTGATTCTGCAACCTTTAAACAAAAACTGGACTCTGTGTTTGCCACAGTTATGTTGATTTAGGGAAATGAGCTAGGATACAAAAGTCAACTTGCACACTGTTATTATCTGGGACTACAAAAATCCCAGCAAAAGAAATAAGGTAAATGCAGGTAAGCCTATGTAAGTGCAGAGTGAAAGTACAAATTAGCAAATGTTTCGGTCAAGCGACCTTCATCAGTGCTATTCTCTTTTACACATAGTTAAGTTCTGAAAACTGGACTGATGACCCTTCTAGTCAAATTGCACACACCACAGAAGTGTTCAGGATAGCCACGTACATGCACTCGCTCGGTAATGGAGCCCACTATCCGGGTGCTTAAAGTTTGATGAAAGTTTGGGCACAGCAGGGGGCACGATTTTGCACACAGCAGAGAGGGTAGGTGAGATGACATTGGTCTGGTGTGACCCCAGCTATGAAAAGAAGGCGTTTGTTCACTACCAGATGAATGGCATTGAGAGGTCCCTACGTCTGAATTGCTCCAGAGGACAGGGTTACGCTTCAGACTTGCATAGAATGGATGATCGTCTTTGAGTCAATGTATGAATTACATGTAGCCACAGACCTATACAGCCATACATACACCCACGGCTTACATCTGTAAAGCCTACTTCCACGTACATTCTATGTGTTGAATTTCACTGTTCAACATGGCAAGATATGGACAAACGTTTGATGAAAAGAGTTATTTAGAAAATGGAGTCCTTTCAAAGTCATTTTTATTTCAACCAGTGATCTAACTATGTCCTGGATACCCCGCTGCTACAAAATACAAAATATATTTCATTTTTTCTTGCAACCATCTCTATCAGGATTGTCTGCAGCTCTGAATCTGAGAAAATAACTTCCTTATTCCCTCCTTGGCTAAACCTGCGACTTGGAAGTCAAAACGCACTTATATGGGATTTCTGGGGTGTTTTACGTATTTTTGCTAAATACAGATAACATGCATGAGAATCTAATTTAAAAAGAGTTGGTATTCATCATCACATGAATGAGGATAAAAACAAAACTGGGTGTTTATGCACATTTCATGAATCCAATTTGACTTTTCCTAAGAACAAAATATAATCATTTCTGTGAACATTTTGATGGATGAAGCCCATTGCATCCTGGAGTGGGAAAAAATCTGCAAGATGAAAAATATTAAAATAGCTTAATGTATTCACAGGAAAAGATTTATATTAGGTCCTGTTAACATCTGTTGTTATCTGAACAGCTGTGATAACCATCCAAAGCCTCTGTGTCTACAGCTGGTATTAAAATGTGTCCCATATGTGTTCGCTATGTTTGCATTGGGAATAGATTTTACTTACTTTTGACTTATGTAAATAAAGTTACACTTACAGCTTGCTACAGGAAAAATAGACCAGCTTGAGAAATAGCAAATACAATGTTATGCAACTCATTAGACCATTAGCTAGGTAGGTAGCTAAGCCACCATGACAATAGAGATAGCTAGCTAACTATATTATTGTAAGCTTGAGTTGCTTACTATAAACATGGCTCTTCTCACACTCTTCCTTGTCAGAGTTGCTTGATATCTGTTTATCTACATCTGATTTTTGACACTTGATATCTGTTTCCTTGGCTTTATCGGCTATTAAAAAAGGCCAAGATGTTGAATTATCACATAGGACTCAGTCCAGCTCCTTGAAGTAAGGATCAATTATCCGAGCTCTTCAGCTTGTTTTTCCACTTGTTTTGCTATATCCTCATAAATTTCCTGGCTCTGATAACTGCTTTCCAGTTTGGTTTGCACAGCGCTATTTGTCCCCAATGCCAGTAGACATCCTCTCTCAGCGTGACTCCAGGGATAACATTCCTACATCACAACAATTAGAATCTGACATACAGCAGATGCCGAGGGCACCAGCTCTCTTTATTCCCCTTACTGCAAAGGTGATGACCTTGCAGGATAGCGCAAATCATCACAAATGATTTCAATGGCTTGAAATGTTTACAAAAAGCAGCAATATAGCCACAAAGCATTCTCGTCTATCTCTGGAGGTGGTTTTGCAGAACCACTCCTGACATGATATAAATTTGTCTTTTGTCCATTACATGGAGAGTTAATACAACCGAATGCACTTTATATTTGAGGTGTGCTCCCATATTGAATGAAATGTCTGTATGTTTGACTCAGGCCCACTTTACCAGGGTCTCTCACATACATATCCCATTGATATCCCATACAATGGCAAGATGATATGCTGCTGCTCAGAAAATCTGTATTACAGAGCTGGGTAAACTGATCCAGGGTCAGTGTCAAAAACCTCCAGCTACTGTGTGAACCTGCAGTGTCCAGCAGTTGAGCTGTTTGGCTACGTCTCTGATTGAATAGCCCCAGAATGTGTCACACCCTCACTTTTCCCTTAAGACTGTGTTCCTCCCTTACTCTTTCTCCGAAACTGTGTTACAGCATCACTCTTCCCACTAGATTGTGTCACGTCCTACCTTTTCCCTCCCTTCCCCTGGTAGTGTAAACCCTTATGTACGCTCAGCATTCATAACTCACAGCATATTTACTCATACCAGAGCTAAGCGAAAAGTCGAGAGAGTACTGTTCCCTGTCTACGTGTGTTTGTGTGCGCATGCCTGATGAAATACAGTATCAATTACATAAACACATAAAAACCAATCACATAAGCGGCAGGGAGTTAATGAAAGCACTGCTTCTTTCAGGGAATAATGAGACCCTGTTGGTTCAAGATAGGAACACCCTGTGAAGTCTTTGCAAGAAGAAAGCCTGAAACAGAGCTGCCCCTATACCTTCATGCACACATCCTCCATTGTACCTCATTACCACACCAGCCCCCCAAACCATGGCTAGAGTTGTGATGGATTCTATCACAATGCAACTCTACTTGCTTCTCAGAGAAATGAAAACCCGAGACACAGTTATGTGCGTGTATGTGTGCATGTCTATGTACTTTGGTGTTTGTGTGTGTGTTGTCTGTGTGCGCTATGTGTGGACATTTGTGTATGGCCCCGACCTTGTGTGTAAATATGAGTACAAGTATGTCTGCACTGGTTTGTGTGCCGTATGTGTGTGTGTGTGTGTGTGTGTGTGTGTGTGTGTGTATGTGTTACTGAACTGGAACTGTTGTTTTAATTTAATATTGTTAGTGTTGGCTTTAATTTTTTTCTCTTCATGTATATCACTTGTCACTGTTTGAATCATAGTGTTTGTTTCTGTGTTTATAATGGTTTATGTGTGGTAATTCATCACAGGTTTGTCTCTGAAGCTGAAATTCTATTTATTCATGTTGTTTTGATTTTATTTAACATCATGTCATTCGTAATATTTTACATTCCGTTCTTCATTTTTGCCCATCTAGATGCTCTGTGTTATCTTAGCACTTATTTTAATTTTGGTGACACCCATTTACCTGTAATCCTGAACTGATTCACAGAATGGTTTCTCCAGGTAAAATCACACAGCTCCACAGCTGATATCCATTACCCGGAGAAACAGTAGCATATTTCCTAAAATAATTCAAGGTTTGGAAACTCAGAGAAGCTACAGCAGTGTTGCATTTCCCACTTGGATATTGAACATGCTTCTGGTTATAAGGACTGTACACATTCCAAAAGCCTAAACACTTTTCACAAACTATAATGACAAAAAAAGAGACAAAACAATGGCAGATTATCAATTACAGAATGCATACAGAATATTTGACATAATTTAGTAAAAAGGAGTCAGTGGTTGATTAGTAGTCCTACATAAATTGGCAAGCTTGTCAATCATGGAGAATAAACAAGTTTAGACCAATTATCATCTTAAAGGTTGTGCTTTATTTTGTTTAACTTTTTTTTTGTTCCTGGGCAACCAGTGGTTCTACTGTATGTAACATGAAAGCGGCGAAAGTCATGCTTAATAAGAGTGTCAGTGGAGTAAATAAAAAATGCAGAAAGATACTTAATGCTGCTGAAGTTTCGATAAATACTCTGTCAGGTTGAAAACAAGGCACCGTGAGGGGTGCGTCATGCAATGTCTCTACATGACAAGCATGTAGAAAAAAGGATACTGTGTATCATAAATGTTGCCATCATTAATTCAGATAAGCTCTAATCATGTCTCTTAAAGAGGGGGAAAAAAGCTGTCAGAGGCACTGGTCTGTGGGGATTAATCATGCAAATACCATGAGATCTGGAGGTATTGATTCTCATGTAAACGGAGAGGCTCCCAGAATAGCGCGTCAGCAAGGCTTTGACATGAGGAATTAAGGGGGGGGGGGCATTGTATGTGGAGGTGGAATAGGAGGGGAGTGAGTGAGATTCAATGCAATTATTTCACCATTCAAAGCCGTTTATGTCACAGGTCAGCACGGTGGCAGGCGTGCTGAGCTGAGATCCCGTGCTGTATCTTTCTTTCCTCAAGACCCCCTGAGTCAACAGTTCAACAGCGGTCACTGCCCTGCCTCTGTCAGAGCATCGCTCTGTAATTATCACTCCCATTTGTATGCCTGCTTGCGTTCCTTTGAATGGGACTCTTCTCTCCTCTCATTTGAGGAATCAGCAGCGGGGCACTGTTTGATTTGGCGGACAAGCTGTCTGCCTTTCTGAATCAATTAAACCAATGAGCAACCGACACCCATCGAAACATCTTGACACAAACTCAGCGTGCATCTTTTCTGTCAAAGTGCTTCCCTGAGTGTTAATTCACGCAGAATTTAAAGGAAAAACAACAAAAAAAGATGTATATCTTTTGCTTCAATGGGTGCATCAATATCAATTAATCAATCTTAGGTGGCAAATTCGCTTTGAGGACTGAATCTCCAAAATCTCTGTAAGCCAGCCATGGTAAGTATAATGGTCAAAAATATCTATAAGGGTGAACTGAATTCATTTGTCCCTGTGATGATCAGTCTGGTATCATGACAAGGAGTAATTACAGACAACATTGACCCAGGTACAATGGCTTCTGAATAGAGTTCAGTGTGTTGACAGGATGCTTAGGAGGGAGCTGGTTTTTAGTTCTCCATAAGCTAATGTGCAATCCAATGGTACAAAATATGCAAAAAAATATATATATTGGATGGCACAATGAATGTAGGAGCATGGGAAATGGGATGGTCCGCTTAGAATAGTAAATTATTCTTTTTATTTCACCATGAATTAGAACTGGGAACTTGAATCCCTAAAATTGCACATTCAACGAGGGAAGGAGAGAGCTCGAGAGCTGAACTGAGAGCTGAGGGGTGGTATCTTCCCCGGAAATTGCTCCAACCTGTCTCAGTTTGAGCACCGCCCCTCCTTGAGCACACCTGGCATGGATTAGCTGCTTGTCAGGGGCACACAAAAGAAGCCTGCAAGTGTGTGTGGTGAGGAGAGTTGAGATGAGCTAAAATACTGTTGTGATTTTTGATTGCCTGTCTGTGAAAGATCTATTTGTCTGAGTGCCTGAATACCTGCTTTGACCCTTTGCCTGTGTGACCTTCTGAACTGTGTAATGACCCTTGCCTGGACCTGGTTATTCTTTTGCCTTTCCCTGATTATGCGCAGCTTAGCTGCTTGGCCAAATAGGAAGGCCATATTTACCCGTTAGGCTCAACAAGGAGCTAGCATTTGTCATTTTTTGTTTCAGTGTTCAGCGCCATCCATTTTAAGTTGCATTTCAAAATAAAAGTCCCAGTTAATTCACCAAAGGAACCACATCTACCGTTGCGGTGTGTTCAAACTATTGCATACCTCATCCTTCCACGGTGGCAAACCTATAATTGGGTCACATATGGTGGAGAATGTGTGCATAGCATCCCCTTCCAGCCCAACTGAATACATGTAATAATTTAAACATCTGTTGTTGAGGGTCTCTAAGCTTTGCATCACAGGGCGTTAGTAGTTTGTTTCAATTTCAATAGTCCTTGCAAGAGCAGGCGGTCAGGGCTGAAGAGAAATAGGAGACTACAGAGAGAGCTGGATTTCAAAAGAAAAGCCAGAGAACCAGCTGAGAGAGATGTGGTCTCCCTAAACAGATGCGTCCTGCTGGTTGAAGAGGAGCTGAACCGTGCTGGGATATTCCAGTATAGAGCTCTGCCCTTTGGTCTGCATGCGGCCCTTCACGCTTTTCAGAGGCTGATGAGCCGGGTCCCAGCCAAAAAAACAACTAGGCATTTCCTTCAAGAAACTGCACAGCTATAGTAAAAGTAACTACATTGATACAAATGGCTGTGTCCACCATGAAATGGTGATATTATGCTTGGTTTTAATATTAGGATCATTTTTTTCTTCATGCCATCAACAGCATTTAAGTAAGGGATGGCAGCACTGTCGCTCAAAACCTGTTGTGTAGTAAATTCCATATGGAAACACATGAAATAGCAAACTTTCAGTGGCAAAGGGACCACTGAGCCCATTATTGTCAGTAAAAGGCATGAAAGAGCTTCTTTTGTGTGCTATATTGATGCTGCCTGAAAAGAGAATGATGTTGGAAACACATTTATAAATGTCATTTATATATACACATTTCTACCATTAGAAATTCCCAGTTCTACCAAGTACAAGTAAATACTACTGTATTTTGGTCTTTAATAATGTATGTCTCTACTACAATAAGTATTCATATGTGTGTGAGAAAGATAAATTTTGTGAGGGTGATTGTGTGCCGGTTGCCTGTTTATACTTTCCTAGGTTTCTGCTGAACAGACTTTATAGAGGCAAAAAGCCGTCTTTAATGAGCGCTCATTCAGCAGAACCAGTATCGATAACGATAATGTCTCTGTCATTCCTGTTATTTTCCGCATGTGCAGTAACACTGTGGGTGTAATGATGGGTGGACATGTGATGTTGATTATTGTTATTATTTTTTTATAATTCATTTGCTTTGCTTCGCTTTGATGGGAATATCTTAGACTGCTTCCGCCTGCCTGCCTTGGTGATCCAATACTGGAGTCCTACCAGATGTTCCGTTGTGGGTTCTGTCTGTCCTGTGAGTGGGAATCCTCAGCCAGCATCCCATCAGGCTCAGGAAGCTGCATTTGTGTGTTAGTGAATGAGTACTGTATGTGTGAGTGTGCCAAGAGAGAGAGTGTTGGTGTACGCCCAAGTGTCTGTGAGTTTGTATTTGCACGTGTGTGTGTTGTGTGTGGGTTTCTGTTCAGCTGTGTGTGAGATACTGAATGCATGCATGTGTGTTTGGTAATGAAAGTCTCCAATGGGAGGCAACACAGTGAGGTATTAGCGCTTGGCCCCCTCTGTCCTGTCTCTAATCCCATTACCTGTGCAGAGTTAGGGGCCTGTCCCAGGCGAACGCCTACCACTATTAGGGAGACTGACAGTTCCAGGGTGAGGAGGTCGCCCCGTCTAATTCCCAGTGCTGTAAATTACCTGGAGTGAGCAGCGAGGTCCAGGGGCTGGTGCAGTAATAACTTTCAAGGTTAATTTGTGAGTAGCGAAGGACTTGTACTTCTAAATATGCACAAAGGGTAGAGGTCTGCTTCCTGTGACCCCCCCACCCCCTTTTAATAAGTCTCCATGCAGCTTCGTCCCCATTATTAAATCCTGTGGTGTTCCTCTGATTCGCGCCCTCTTTTGTCCCTCTCTGTAGACCATGGTAAGGAGGTATGTCCACAGTTTTAATTTCATAGTTCTATGATTTTTGACCATGCTGACAGGTGCAGGAAGGCAGTCACAGGGATTTTTTTTTTAAACATGGTTTTTATGCATAAAAATGCATAATTTTCTTGTCATTGTTCATTGTCAATGATGAGATACAAATTGCAAACAAGTATTTATTTGGAAAATTACAATTCAGTACCAGCATATAGATAATCTTTAATCAAAAAATGTCCACTATTTTGCTACACAGTTCTGGTGTTTTTTGAGATATTATCTGATTAGAGGCAACTAGGCTACCACACAGCCCTGTAGAGTGTATACTTGAATAGCATACATCTATCTGACTGCAAACATTGCCATGGGTTCCCTGTAAAATTTAAAAAAGTGCTAAGTTATACTTATTAGACTTAAAAACAGTAACTCTGAAATGTATCTCACAAATGAACTGATACTAAATTCCACACTTTGTGTTGAATGGAGCCTCAACAGTCAAATGCAATAAGCAATATCTGTATATGGTATTGTGGAGAGAACCATCATTAATGCTACACAGCCTAAACTGGCTCAAGATGAAGAACTGGACCTGATTAATGTTGAGGCCCAAAAAAAACAAAACAAAACACAATTCCATAATATGCATGTGTAGGAGCTTTTGGATGAGGTCATTGACCCAGACCCTGCTGAATATATGCATCCACACTGCTGTGGAACTGTTGAAATATTGACATGATAGATCTTGTTCTAGCCACCTATTCAGTTCTTCTGGAGAAACCTGTGGTGGAAAGATCAGATCTTGATGTGTGCAACTCAGATTTGCAGGTCTGAATCTGCAGTGAGATACCTTACCTTAAAATTTTCATTAGAGCAGTAATAATTGAATGCTGCTGCTTACCAGGAGTGTTCGTTGCCCTGGCTAAGGCTTGTCGATAAGCAAGTAAATATTATTATGGACATTTTCTTACAAGCTAATCCTCTTTCTGTCACTCAAGGCTCAATTTCATGTCAAGCTATTTCGACATTAACTTTCAGGGTCATTCTATTAAAAGTTTCCACCATCCTTGCACAGTACACAGCATACAGTAAATGCTGATTTATCCTGCTTTATTTTATATCTATAAAAAATCATTAATTTCTCACCTGTGGTACTATGGGGCACACACAGCAAACTCAGGTGACACATTCCAAAGTGCATGGATCTTTAGGTTGCTAAGAAACCACTTGCCAGTATCCTTGGTTACATCTGGTTGAGTGTAGACTTTGACTTTGGTTGGCTGAAGCAATAATGGGAGAAACAGCAGCCAACCTCTGACCAGTAAGCACATCAGTCATTTGGATCTGTTCTGGAGGCTGTGATTTCATCATAGAGGTCCAAGGGAATCAACCTTGCTGAATCAAACTAATGCCTTTTACTGTCTTGGTATCATTATATCATTCACTCCAAAATTTTCTCATGACTTTCTTGTTTTGAATTTGTATTTAAGCCTCTTCACAGTGTTGCATTGCATATTAATCAACAGTCATTTCTTTTGCCCCCTT
Source organism: Megalops cyprinoides (assembly GCF_013368585.1). Taxonomy (NCBI): domain Eukaryota; kingdom Metazoa; phylum Chordata; class Actinopteri; order Elopiformes; family Megalopidae; genus Megalops; species Megalops cyprinoides. Next base: position 20,032,673 of record NC_050591.1, read on the forward strand.
CTCAATAATCATGAAAAGATTACTAAGAATAATTACAGAAATCTAGTGGTGTGTAAAATGTCATCACTGTGTTTTCTTTAAGGAGGGAGTTTTATTATTGTCCTATTAGCATGCAAATGATCCGCTGGGCGGAACGTCAGTGAAGGTGAGGTGTTTCCCTACCTGGCTCTGTTGTCCCTGGCTGTGTAAATTAATTTGTCAGAACTTCAGCGCGTCTGGCTTTCTACAGCAGTGGGCTAATCAGCGGCAAATGGAACCAGGAAACCGAATTGGCAAACTTTGTGTAGCTTAGGCAGCCCTTGCCACGTTTGGCAATTAACGCTTATAATTCTCAAGCTCCGGGAAGGGGAATCTAACAATGATTGTGATTAGCAATTTAATTACAATATAAGCTCCACGCTGCCATCAAGCTAATTTTGAATCTATTTATAGAAGGTTGAGCTTGTGTCTGATCTCCCGTGGCTCTGATAGCTCGTCTTCTGCTGGTGGGGGTGCAGGTGATGGGATTGCTGGTGTGAAATCCACTGTGGGATGATGTAGATAGTCTGAGGTAAAACCAACACCATCAGTGATTCCTCATAGACGTGATGGTGTATGCCTTTCCCAGGAAGTTTGGGAATGGAAAATAAACATAATCAGAAATCAATATTTCAAATAAAATAATGTTAGGAAAGGCTGGGGCGGGGGGTATCCATGTATCTGTGTGTGTGCAAGAGAGAGAGACTGAGCGACAGAAAAAGATCTCAAAGCGAGAATCAAAAAGAGAAAAAAAAAGAAGCTGAGAGAAAGAAAGGGAGAGAGAGGCAGAGAGAGAGAGACTGGTGTGGGCTGTCTCTCATCTGCCCCATCTGCCATTGAGAAAGAGGCTGTCAGAATGAGGGATAGGTTTCAGGATAAATAACCAGCCATGATTACTACTTCTCATCATTTACGAGGGTTAAATGACAAGGGAAAGGAGATATTGTGTCTCTCTTCCCCTTTCTATATAAGCCTCATCATCACAGTAATATGACAGCCTCCAGTTGAGGAATTCTCTCTGATGGCAGAAATTGTGCATGATAACTGAAATATAAGATTTCCCTCTTTGTTGAAAGACATTATCACACTTTAATAGGACCCACATTATCTTTGGTGGGACAAGGGGGAGAGGAAAGGAGCCAGTCCATCATTCCCAAACTTGAAGGTGATAAAAAATAATAATAGTAATTCCCTGTACTGAGAGAAAGAAAGAGAAAAAATGAAGAGAAAAGAAGTTGAATCATTGCTACTATTTTCTGTGTCCTCAGCAGAAAATGTAAAAAAGGAAATTCTTAAAGGATCTTAAAGATATATCCACTATTATTCCTTCTGCAAAAAAAGGTAAAAAAAAAAAAAAAACAGACATAAAAGATATAAAAGCCCATGTGTTTGCCAAAGTGTCCCTCTCTGTGATGCAGAATTGCTGTGCCAAGGGTCCTCTGCAGAAAGAGCACTGGCTGTCTGAATTGAGAGGAGGATTAGAAATTACTAAAATATTATTGTTGGAGGGAAAAGGAGGGAGCACTGGGTTGGGCTCACCTCTGCAGTGGGCGGCATGTGTTGCTATGGACAGGACAGTATTCACACAATAGAGATGAAATCAGCATACTGGGTGGACACAAGAGACTATATGTATTTATGTTCGTGTGTGGAACTCCCACAATACATGTTTTTATGTTCCCTCAAGCAATAGGATCCTGTGCCATTTCACAGAGCAGCGTTCCAGAAAACTCCCATTCCCACACATCCAGGCACGCGTACCTATCACACACCAACACATGCAGGCTTTCCTCTGTGTTGTTTGTGGAAGTGTCACCCTTGGGGCCTGCTCAAAATGGTCACCCGTTCTGTCTGAGAAAATCTCAGTATCTTCCAATATCAGCATCTCATTGAACTGAACATTTCTGCCTGCCTCCAACAACAGTCATCTCAGTGTCACATGACTGTGGACGCGTGCGTGCGCGTGTGTGTGTGTGTGCATTGTGGTAGGGTTGGCTTCACTCTCATTAAACCAGAGGCCTTGATTAAATTGTACATTTGATGAGAGAGGCAGTAATTCATATTTGTCAGAGTCAGCAGGCATTAGAGCTGGTGGAGGTAGCGGGGATATACGTTGCTCTCTCCAAGCAGCCGGCGTGAGAACGCCAGCACACTCAGCACTCTCTCTGACCTTCAGCATTGTGGGTCTAAAAAAAGTGCTGATGATCACCAGGAAACAAAATAAATCAGTGTTGATATTGTGGTGTATCATTCTTTTACACTCAAAAGTGGTTCTTCCTCTCCGGATACGAAGAGGAGACACAGCGGCTGCTCTGAGTCTCTGCTTTGTGACTGATACGGAGCTTGAGCCTACAGCAGGAGTACTAACATGGCTCTGGAGCAAAACAGTGACCTGCAGTTATTCAAACTGATCTCAGATGAATTGGAGCCAGTAAGCAATACATACATATAAATGAGTAAAGAAATGTGCTATGCATGTTATTATGTGTAGTGCTTTATGCACCTTCTTATACATTTTGTACTTGAGGCATGTATGATGCTCACTACCTGGCAGATTCAGCTGTAACCCTATGTCCTGTAACAGGCGGAATTTATGTAATTTGTGGATTGCTTGGAATAAATACATGAGTAATGGTGTTCAACTTTTGAGCACAAACCTTGAAGCCAGGAGCAATCTTTAAAATAGCTGTAACCTTGAAGGGAGAGAGACAAATCATCCCTGATTTAATTTAACCTTGATTGCTTTAGGTGCTGTTCTTCTGTTCTAAATGTAGCGTGCTTCTTGCTTCCAGTAGTTTCTTCAGGCATAAAGTCACGTCCCTTTTAAAGATCCCTCTCGTGCTTGTCCTTGTGCATGCTGGGAGAATTTATCCTTGACAAGGGAGAGGATTACTGAAGAACCAAGTGGCAGTGTAGCTCACAGTGTTCCTTATGTGTGGTCTTCAAATAAAACAGCAAGTGGTATTTTGCATGTGGTATTTTGCATGTGTGTGCTTGTGGCCCTCGTATATGTGTGTTTGGTGTGTGTTTGCCTGTGTGTCACTTGCCCTAAACCAGCTCTAAAGCGATTAAGAGAGATCATGACTGACCCTTGAGCAGTAGGGATTTAGCCATGGGACAGAGATCAAGTGAGAATCCCAGTCTCAGCTTGGAGAATTGCGCCTGGCTGTCACCCTCATGTCTCATGTCCCATTGTGTCTCCGTTCTCATGGTCACATCAGGGTAATTGACCTGTCTGTCGGCCTGTCACCGCAAAGATTGACACAGAAGGCCTCTATTCTCGCACCTCCATGAAGACTCACAGCGTGGTGCAGCACTGGGGCTGAGATCACAGACACGGAGCTCACAGCACTGACCAGAACGCAACAGAAAAACGGCCTGATATAACCATCACAAAACCTGCAGCACCGACCAGACGTTTACAGAGAAATGGCTGCAATGACAGGCACAGAGCCTGCAACACTGACTGAACTCAGAGGGCTGAGTTCACAGACAGAGATGCCAGACTGCTGATTGGCTTTCTGGAAAGAGAGGGCTGTTTGTAAACACAGGGAGGTTGCAGCACTGACTGGAAGTAACAATGCAAAAGCACAGAGCTACAGTCCACAGATACAGTATAGACGATAAAGAATTCCCATAAAGTCTTCAGACCTCTCAGACTGTCTTCTGTTGCATTGCCTTATCTGGTGACGTTATGATGACCTGCCTTTCTCTCTGTCACTACGGGCCAAGTTTATCACGCAGAGCACAGGACGTCTATCCACACTGCATTCTCTCTCACCGTTGAATGACACCAGTCATCCTTCCTCTTCCGTCGATGAACAGCCATAGTGTCGCACTGCATTACTGTGTACACACCCCAAGCCATGCACAGCCTCATGGTGACTCTTACCCAGTGCACACAGGCAACCATAAAGTCCATGTGTTCCCTCTGTGGCCACACAGCAAAATAATTACATTTACTCATTTTTACTCATTTGTGCATTTTTTGGTGCTACTCGTTGTCCATTTTTAGTGCTATATACTTGATTAGGTGGCTAAGTAATTAGCTAAGATCCTTACTCAAGGGTACAGTAGGATGTCATGCCTCAGTTCTGAACCTGCAACTAGTTTACCTCTCGACTGCAGTCATGCTGGGACATTAGACTGTCTGTGTGTGTGTGAGCGCATGTGTGAATGTGTGTGTGTGTCCATTTACACAATTACATTGATTGGATTGCTGCTATCATTGCTGAGCCTTTTATTAGAACTCAGACAATGTTAATGTGATCTGAGCACTTATATTATCTGTTATTTAATACCAAACATACCGCTTGAAATGACATTAGAATCACATTATTAGACTTACAATGCATCATTGAACACAGTAAGTGGATTTATTTCATTACATATGTTAAGGTGCAGATCGGTCCTGTATGTGTAGCATTTGTTCAGTCTGCTCCTAACCACCTGTATCTACACACTTGCTCCGTTTCAGTATGAGCTCTGGATCTTACAGCTCCCTCTAGTGCTCACAGCCCAGTACAACTCCTTTCAGTCTTACCTACTGCCTGCAAACAGGGGAAGAGGGATTAAGAAAAAGCATTTCATACTACTTCACTTTTTACACACCTTTTTGCACCTCTTCTGATGGTGCATCAGTACATCAGTACATTTACACTTCTTTTCCCCTCGCTATGCACATGTACTGCATGTCAGTGGGGCAGTTCTTTGTTTTGAACTGAACAATGAAGGCTTAATGGGACAAAATACATTTTACTCCAAACCATGACACAAAACAGAAAAACTGCCGAGGCACCTCAGATGAGTATGAGTGTCGTCTGTTCTAGAAAAGAGGAAATTAAAAGCTTTTTAAAGTGGATATTGCTTCTGCTTTGGATATCTGCACTGCTGTTGCAATGCCTGAGATATACTCTTTAATTGTTGTGCGATTATTCTGGACGGTGGGAGGTGTTGGGTTATAAAGCACCACTGAGGGTTGGCAGGGAAACTGGAGCTGAAAGTCACAGGGAGAAATTATGGAGAATACAGATGGGTAATAGAGAGAAAGACAAAGGGAGAGAGAGAAACAATAAAAGTATAATTATGTAAAATGCATAATTACAAGGGAGGATTATTTCCCAAAATTTAAAAAGAAAAAAAACCTCATATAATACCTTCTTGGGTGACATTACAATCACTAATTTTGAGGGTGTGGGAAGGGTGGTGGGGGGGTACACAGCATGCCTGGCAGCTATATATATGCAATAGTGACATTGACTAGGTTCTTTGAAGCAACACCAACATTTCTGATCAGTAATGTTAACTGTTATCACAATCATTGTATTATATATTTTGCATTTTTAAACCTGCTTTGGAAACAATATCCGTTGATGGCAATTAAAAGCAATTTGATCAGACCTGTATTCGATTTTAAAAGAGAGGTAGAGAGTGAGAGAGAGAGAGAGAGAGAGAGAGAGATTGCATGAGATAAAGCAAGTTAGAGAGAGCAAATGAAAGTGAAAAAGCAAGGGACAGTTTGCAGAAAAGAGAGAGAGAGGCAGGAAAAGAAGGGAGAAAGGCGTGAGGTTGATGAGTGTTGTGTTTCTCATGTAAATAGTCCTGTCCCTTGCTATGCCATGTACAGTACAGTAATTACACAGCTGCTTGTGCACTGTGACTGACAAATGTCAGTTGCTGATAGGACAAAATGATGGACTGGTGCAAGTTTTGGTATATTTGGGGGCGGGGTTGTATATATGGGTGGTTTCAGTTTTGTTCAGCACAATGGTTGTCGTCTTCCTTCCTGTTTCTGGTGCACTTGTTGTCTGTATCAGACATCAATTTTAGAAGCAAACTACAGTATGTTAGCTAAGTTATTAGAATACTAACAGCAGCAATGATTATCATAGCCAGAGGTTGGGTATCATATCACTTCAGATGCCCTTGACGTTTATCTATAATAACTACACCATATAAATATATTTCAATAATTGCTTGTTAAAGATACATACTATCTAAAAAGAGATAAGCCATGCTGAGGGCTATGGTGCTTTCCTGGGGCAGTCAGGTAGTTAGAACCTAGCCTGAGCAGGCTGCCCAAAATAACAGTGCTGTGACAGCATGATTGCATTGCCTCAGCATTGCAGACACGTTGTGAGAACATTGCGCGTCAGCCGGGAAAGAATTGTGTCGCGTCGTGACGTTCCACAGCCCACTTTGTGAGAGAAACTACTCTGGAGATATAAAAGAAGCGACCTCCTTTTCTTCCTGTGTGAGCGGTACCTGAAAATAACACATTGCAGAGTGGCTGGGGGGGGGGGGTGGGGGTGGGGGGAGGATGCTGCCATTAAATCAGACGTTCCTTTGAGCATCCAGGGATGTGGAAACTTGATATTTCCTCATTATAGGTCAGGAGGAAATCCTCGCTGGTGCAATTACGCAGCTTCCTGTCACCTTTGGGAGAGCTCTGATTGCTCTATTAACTCAAGTCAGCGTCCCAGTGGTGCCATTTCCTTGTCAAATCACACACTAAAAATCCAGGTAATGCTTTTTCCTCTAAAACATTTATCTGTGATATCTCATACAGTTATGGCTGATATATGTTCATATAATACTGATAGATAGATAAACAGATATAGATAAATACAACAACAGTATTCACTCTGAGAGCAGAATGAATTGCATCTGTGGATGAGATGACTATTGTTAAAAATCAGTCATGGTGGAAGATACCATGTTTTTGGGGGTTTGAGGGGAGAGTTGAAGGTTTCCAATTAGTGCTGTGGCTGTGTGTGCTGGGACAGGCCTGCCTGGGGCGTATTCTGGGGGATTTTACTTTAAGGTTTCCACTGTACCACACAGCAGAGCAAAGCAGGCCAACCCACCGCATCACAGGCAGGAGCAGGTCATCAGAAAAGGAAGGAAGTGTGGGGTGTATTCCCAAACTAACTCTCCTGCCCTAGGGCTGTCTCCTCCCTCATAAACCACGCTTCCCCAAATACCTGGCTGCCATGAATCTGTCTCCCTGACTGCTTGCACAAAATCAGGAGTAGAGACCAGGGAAACATCCCACAACACCTATTTCTGTATATTCATTCATTTATTATTCTCTTGCCTTTCTGGGTTGATGTTGTTTTTTAAAACTTTGAAAAAGTAATCAGAGCAATGTTGGAGTAACACTTCCTTTAATAATAATTTTATGATTATTGTTTATTTATTTTTCACGCACCCTTATTCAGAGTAACTTAAACCTGTAGCGTTTTTTTTTTTTTTAAATCACATTATCATTTTATTCAGCTGCATATCTACTGAAGAAATTCAGGTTACGTACCTTGCTCTAGGGTACAACAGCCATGCCCCACCAGGGAACTGAATCAGCTAATTCTGGACATAAATCCAGTTTTCTGACCACAGGAAACCCAGCCATTTATGAGTTCTCTCAGGTTATATAACAATTTGTAATTATGGGATACTTAAAACATTTCCTTACTTACGTCTCCTGTTGGCCCAAAGATGTATTTTCTGCTTCATGTGAAATGTGAAGGTCTATATTGCTGAATCAAAAACATTATTAGTTTTGATTATATCAAGATTACAGTTTACCTTCCCCTACTCTGCCATTGTGTATAGTCTATTTTCCACTGATATTGAACCCACTGCCACCTGAGTCATGTTCACACATAGTGTTATTAACATGCCTGGCAACCCAAATACCTGTCATCAATCATACAAAGATTACCAAGAAAAAGAGTCATTTGGCCTTGAAAGTATGAAGAAGACATATGCTCACACTGTTTGTATCCATAGAAAAGAGATCAAATGGGAAGGTCTTGTTGGGCAATTTCTTTGCAATGTATTGTGCATCCCGGTTATAGTGTTCACAGTTATACAATGCAAGGGCTCCTAAAGTTCTCAGGAAAATGAATAAGGAAACAACATCACAGCAAAGCGCATTTGTCAACACCTATTTTGTTTCCACTGCAGCACTGTCCTTGAGTTGTTCAAATACTCGTTGGCTGTCTCTAGAGAGATGAACATTGATTTCCAGAGCTGGATGGATGTATGCTAAGGGGTTAAAGCATTGATTGTCTTGAATGAGAACAGCCTTTGAAGAGCATAAAGTCAACAGTCTTAACCCCTTTAATGCCAATACTAATGCTCCTGAATAAGTTTGAACACAAGCCGAGGCAATCTGCGAATGTATGGTGTTCAGGCAGTTATATAACTTAGGCCACAAATTCATGCACTGAGGAGAAGAAAGTCTCAAAAGTGTTGTTCAGTCAAAGCCACTTCAGTTTAGATTTAAATCTACATTTAAATATGACAGTACCTGTTTTCCGTTATATAATATTAAAAATATATACGTAAGAATGTTATGTGCGACATTGGCTATTTCTTCAGTACACTAACTGTACATAAAGGCACACAAATATGTCTCCACTTAGTGTTGACTCAGTGACTAAAGTTCCTTACATTGAGTTAAATATTCACTACATGTGTTTCCTTTGTGCTTGTCGAGCTTTCCACATCGACTCCAAAGATTTAATTCTATTACTTCTGATGAAAACAGCCAATAGCAGGCTCTTCACACACCCCTGTCCTCTGAGGGTTTTCATCAATATTATCACATAAAAATAACTGTTCTAGCAGTTGGGGTCAAAGGTCATGGCCCTGAGGGGAAGTACTCATACTACTTTTGTATACCAGGATACAGTATAAAGTGACAGAAACAGGATAACCCCTACCTTATCCCTTATCCCCTGTGAATTCCTACATGGTCAACCATGACTGAAAAGGCCTGGGTTCCATCTAATTGTGCTGTTCTTTCACTGGTAGGGGAGGGGTGGAAGACACCCTCTTCTTCAGTAGCCATGAAGCCCTGAAGCCAGAGATAAGGCACTGATGTGATGTGTGGGAAGACACATTAAGGAATTCCTCCATGAGATCACTGATGTGCACTCACGAGAAAGAGCATCGATCACAGAGTCTTTTACAAAAAAAAAAAAACAAAACTAAAGAAAAAAGCAGGGATCTGCAATTAAGAGTTGCCCATATTAAAGGTTTCAGCCTAAATTTGTGAGGTATATACAACTCACAACACACATGCACATACGTACAGACACACACTACATTCTCTGTCTTTCCCATGTACACTGAGATGACCAAGTGAAGGGTTTTAATCAGCAACCGTCTCTGTCCTTGACCAGGCTGTGAGGAGAGGCACGGGACCTGTGACATCTATAGATGACAAGATCTGTCAGCGGGACAGACAGTGTTAATTAATACATATGAGCTTCACTTCATCAGAGAACAGGCACAGTCAGTGATAGATCAAGTTATAGGTCCTTCATGCAAATTCAGCAAACAAGTTCTGCATGAGGAGTGAGGAACAAAAGGAGGAGGAAATGGAAAAAGAGAATAAGGAAGAGGAGATGGAAGAGAGGAGAGGGTTAACATAGACAGACAGACAGATAGATAGATCCTTGTGTGCGAGAGAGAGGTAAAAGAGAGGGAAGGGAAGGATGATATATTCGAAGTTTCTTCATGCTATTTAAATGATTTACACAGTAATTCCTTTGGGTCCAATGAAAGATCACTACAGAGTGAACTGTAAACTATCATTTATTAAAAGCGAAAAACAAATACGTGCCTATTCCTTGGGTGATCTTACATTAAATTGACAGATGAAAATACCAGATAGTGTGCCATGCCCTGTAGTTACAAAGGAGTTCCACATTTAATATCAGCATCTGTAGCATCAGACTCTGTGTCTTGGTTAAGTGATTCTGAAAGGCTTACAATTATTTAAACAATTCAAGCTGCAGGGATCACTTCAGTCTGCAACATTACTTATAATAACAATAAGTAAAAAAATAAATAACTGAAAATGGTGCCTGTTTGTTTCTTGCATTAAAGCAAGCAAGTATAACTTAACACGTTCTTCAGTGTGGGCTTGAATGGACAGCATCTACTGGCGATTGCTCTTATCCCTGCTCAGCTTAAATACAACCAGCCATTCAGAACTAAAGGGCAGGATTCTCCCTGAGGTAAATCTCCTTATTCTTGATATCCATTTTCACTTTTAAACTAAGGAGGTTGCAGACTAAATCCCAGGGCGGCCCTGCATTTTAAACAGGATTCCTAAACATGCTTGCGTTTGAGTTTTTTGCTCAGTTGAAGCTTTTCTTTTTTTTTCTTCTTTTCAACATGCTGGCTGATCATTAGAGTTGGTTCTCATCAGCAGAAATGCGTTGGGAGCACAGAGACACAGTCACGACAAATGGGAAATACCCTGCCCTCTGGAGGAAAAGAATATTTGCATTACGAAACGGAGGAAGTGCTCTGACCATAAACAATGTCAGTGTTTTTTTAAACAGTGTTTTTTTTAACATAATTATCAAATAAATGTTTAAAATACTTTTACATTTTGATGAAATTTTCATTATTTGAGCTCAGAAAGTTACATTTAGTCTACACAAAGTCTACATCAAAGCAATGGCCTTTGTGAAGTCCAATTTGTAATTTCTTGGTATATCCCAACAAAACACTTTTTCAGGGCATGAATCACAGTTGCAATGCTTCATATGGGTAGCCAGTATCATCCAAATTAAAAGAAAAACTTGCAGCTCTTTCAAGGGATACCAGGAGCACCTCATGACACACACACTGTTTGGAAAGAGAACTCACACACACTAAGTTTAGCCAATGCCAGGCAGTAATAGGACTCCACCACTCCCACAAAGGGGAAAGAGAATGTAGTGGGCTGGCAGGAGTAAGCCCTGTGACGAATATAGCAACTTTCACACATCCTGCCCTACAGACATTCTACCATTAGCCCTTTAAACGGGTGTAGTTTATCTTGCCCACAATTCTCAAGCTATTTCCATTCACTTTCAGACCCCCTTTATTTATAATTTCTTTTCGTTAAAATAATTCTATCCTCCGTTTGCAGAGGTCTCACGGCGGGATTGGCTGCCGTTTGATCCTAATCTCATTTTTAATTAACTGACTCGACCGGACTGCGCGGCCGGCGACGGGGGAATGGAGGTGGAGAGGCGATGTCCTCGGATCATTGCAGGGACCCTCCTGAGACGCTCCGCGGCGCTCCGTTTAATCAGATCCGCTTTGTCTCTATGCTCTCACACCTCGCGACGGGAATCGGCATAATTACAAAAAAAAAGCCTGCTTGTAATTATCATAAATTACAGGGCAGGGGTCCAGATACATTGTGTCGGCGTTAGCGCGTCGGTTAACAAATCTGCGAACGGAAGGTTAATTTCGCAATCAGTGGCTATCTCATCGCCGTTATTAGCTTCGTTTGGATACTTCAAGGGTTGCCTAATTGGTTGCCCGTGCTCTTTTTTTGAGTGATGAGCAGCAGGATGCTTCATTGGTACTATTTTTGTGGTAATTGAAAAGGGAGAGGTTAATGAAAAACAAGATTTACCTCCTTCAAAAAATGAGCATAAGGTTAAGTTTTGATTGTTTGTCTGTTGTCTGATGCTCATACAAAAATACAGCTCTGTGTGTAAGTGTAATTTCCATTGAGCTCCACATCCCATTGTTGTGACACATACATTGCATTCCATCTGCACAAGGAACAGCTAGCACAAATTAACTTCACCTTGCCAATTTTATGCACTACACTGCTTCCACCACTAGGGGCTCTGCATTTCCAGACAGAGGCAAAGAAATTCTTATACACTGGTCCACCCATCACTTTCAAATCCAGGAATGGAAAGGGAAGCCACATGCCACAGTACTGTAAATATTTTGATATATGTCATCTGTCTATTAATACAATCATTTTCTTCATAAAACAGTACAGAAATGGTTTTTAGCATTTGCAGCTACAGGTTGAAATGTGCCGACACTTGTCTGGCAGTTGTATCTGTCTGGGTTAGAGCTCTGTGTGCAGCCCTTAATAAGGTGATGATGACTGTGCAGGAGAAATATTATCACGATTATCCTCGCCTTCCGTAAAGAAGCCAACAGGTTACGCTACAACGGAGCTGCTTCAGGGGGCCAAGGCCTTGCGGTTCTGTAAAACCAATGCCCGAGAGAGAGCCACATTATTTGAATACGAAAGAGCAGTCAATTATCGCTAAGCACCCTAGAAATCTCATAAGTAATTATTATAATTGGAACTACACCGTACGTGGGCCTCTCTGTGAGAGAACAGGGAGACATACAGAGCCTTCTTTTGGAGGGTAGACTTGTATGAGTTTTTCATTATAAAACAAATCAGGAGAAAAATATGACCTATTATTTTTTCATTCACATTTTGGTCATGTTATTTAATACCCGCAAGTGCATGAAATGGTAACTGTATTGAGAATGTCAAAGAGATTATGTGATGGCAGAGAAGAGAGAAGGGGAGAGAGAGCGTGTGCATTATTTATGCACATGAGATTAGACGCTTCCACCACACAGGCATTTATCACAGTGTACTTCCCCTCCGTGCATTCACAGGTTAGTCACCAGAACCCGCTATTCGCAGAACACATGCAGGCAACTTCTAGGTCAACTTAGACGCAGATATCAGACCAACATTTCTACTAATCTGTTTCTGTTCCATCACTCCATATACTTTGCTCTTTGTATCTCTCGCTGTCCTCCGTTTTATTGCACTTCGCTGTCTTGCCATCTCTTAATTTAATTCTTTTAATTTTACTTTCCACACTTTGTTTACTTTCTCTCTTTCGGCTTCTCTAATTTTCTCTGTCTCCATTGTTCTCTCTAGTTTGCCCTGAATCTCCTTCTCAATCTCATACTTTTTCTCCCACCTTCTCCCTAATCCTCTTGATTTCTCTAAGTTGCTTTCATCTGTCTGTCTTTGCTACTTCTACCCGTCTCCATTTTGTTTTCGATCTCTCACACTTTATTTTTCCTCTCTTCCTTTCTCTCTGTTTCTCTCTGGCTTTTTCTCTCTCTTTCTCTCCCTCTGTCTCTCCCTCCCTCCTCACCCTGCCTGGTCTGGAATAAACAGGGCCACAGAGAAGATGAAACGCATAGCGGGATGAGTATAAAAAGAGAAATAGGACAGTTTTTCTCTCTCTCTGGCTCTCTGGCAGGGGAGCGCGGAGAGAGTAATGCGCTCCCCCTTACTTTCCCTGTCCAAACAGGGGAGCAGCGCTCAGCGTGTGATGAAAAGTGCTTCCCCGTCGGTCTGACTCAGCAGAGAAAGTGCTGGAGGTTGAGGAAAAGCAGGAGGGCTGCTGGGAAACGAAGGCTGCGCCGCGTGCGCTTTCGATCCGCGGGCCGTGACGGTCAGCGGCAGGTGTTCAATTAACAGCTGCTCCTGGCAGCACTCGTCTGAGGGTGACTGGACAGCTGCTGAAGAGGTGAGAGGTCGCAGCACCTGTCTGACCACGCCATTGACCTGAGGGGCCATGAGAGGTTGGCAGCGGTGCTTGGAGAATTTACAAAAACACTGAATGAGGCAAAGGCAAGTGCTTGCCCCACCAGACAGCTAGAGAATACTGTATTGCAAACAGAATTTGGATTGTAGGAGCTTCCTGTTTAATGTCCACAGATTTCTTCAAATCTGCTTTACTTGATAATATGAACATTGCATGATCACAGCATTGCTTTGGGAGCATAACACACATCTACACAATATGCAGACTGTTTCCTGTTTCTGCAGAATTTAAACACCTGCACCTTCATCTAGACATAGATATAGACGTATTTAAATATCTTAACATCCTTGGTTATAAAGGCAAAAGTTATTTTTAAAAGAGTCCACTCTGTGCAAATAAGCATTTGCAACTGATATAAATGTTTTACTTTTACTGTCAGAAGCAACATCAATATCAGTCGTTGCCATGTTGTAATATCAAAAATATCCATTAAACGTGCAGAAGCCAACAAAATCATTTTATTTTATAACAGGGAAGTAAAATATATCCTCAACAGTTTGAGCTGAATGCCATGGACACTGCGATGATGGTGGCACAAGAGAAAATGCATGCAGGATTTATAGGGACAGCAGTAAAAGAGGCGAGGATGGAAATCGCTTGCACACGATGGGCAGGGTCAGGAGAAAGAGTGAGTGCTTCCTGACCCCAGTCTGATTTATTTGCTGACTGCATGCAGAAAAGAGAGGCGCTGACTGCGAGGGGGAGGGGAGGGGGGGGGGGTGGATTCAGTTTTGCTCCAGAACGCAGTGGTCACAGCCCACCAAAACTCACAGCATGACCCCCCCCCCCAGCCATGCCCACTGTCACTAATGCTAAAGCTGCCTGACTGAACCGCAGTCGTCACTGGGGTTGACAGAGGGCGTGGTTGATTGCCCATCGCCCTTCCCCACAGACAAGCACATACCACACTCCATCCAAAATAATGGCCAAGGCCGCTAAAAAGCATTTTACATATTCGACTGACTGAAAATGTTTGCACTACTGTGCCACCAATCTGACCTTACGGCTTCTTAAGAGATACTCATGTCAAATCTGACACCCGTGAATAGCATAATAAATCTACCACTGTGGCTTTGTAGTTCAAAGTGTTGCCCTGTGATTGTGGATTCAATCCCTTGTTGGTTCACACAACAGAGTTTCAGAAAAGTACCAGCTGCACCTCTGCCTTACACACAGTGGTAACCTTTTGGTATAATTTGTCATGTTCAGTCCTTCAACCTTTTCCTTCCTCTTTAAGGATTGTAATGCTAGATACAAAATAATGGATCAGGAGCAGTGTACCGGTGCAGATATGGATCTAGCTTGGTATCTTGAGCTGACACATGCTGAGGGACTTGTCTTTGCATCAAAAAGCATGCTGTCAATTAATGGGTGGAAAATGATTACCCACAGCCTTTTGATTGACACTCCACATTACTGGGATAATTAGGGTGTAATGGCCCCTTGATTAGATTGTGGTCCTTTCCAGGTGGCATGCTTCATGCAGCTTTCTAGTCACAGAAGTCTGGGCAATCTGGTTAAGTCTTCCACATACAAAGGCCTCAGATGCAGGTGACTTAATCATTTTGAATCTCATTTAGAAGGGGTTAAGTCACCATCACAAGCAGTCATCAATACCCTGTGAACCACGGCAGCTCATCCTTCGCACTGGGAGACAGCTTAGTTTCCACCTGACTGCATCTTCCATGCTTTCCTGTTTATTATTCGTACTCACGAAACCAGCTACAGGATGAACGCAGTGAAGAATTAGCCGTCTCTCCCCTCCCCCACCCTTCGCAGGCTGAAACTGTTGTGGTCATAAAGGAATGCTATATCTGCTGAAAACAACACAGAGCTGAAAACCGGGACTCTTAATGATTTTTCACACAGTTTCAAAACTGTCAGTTTTATAGAAAGTTTGACATAAACATTTCTAGTTTCAAGAGCTGATTTAGCCTTCAGGTTTTTCTTATTCCATTACATGAGATCCAACTAGAAAACTTCTTGCTCTTAGCATAAAAAAAAATCACATTAACTATTGTGCACAATAGAGCCTCTGAGTCAATGAGGGGGTGATGGCAGCCAAATATTCCTGTCCTGTAAATGTTAGCAAGATTCTCCTGACAATGTAAAACTGTAAAACTAAATCCAGGTTTTCTGCAGCTACCAACTTTAAGCCACTCTTTATACCTTCTTGTCTGCAGGTCTGCTCTCAACCTCAGAGACTCCTCTGCATTGTTCTCTGGGAAGACACATCATTCCTTGCCTTAAATGACTCACTACCACAATTAAGTCTTTTGTGTCTTTTCCTTCGAAAAACCTCCTTCGATCTAATCTATAAACATGGAACTTCTCTGCCTTTCTCAAAAGCCCCATGGGCAATTTAGAAAACTAGGGCAAAGTGAAATATTGCTGTAATAATAAAACAACAAAAAAATAAATAAAGACGCTGTTACACTTCAAATGCACACTGGCAATAAAACCTGTATGAGTGGCTACATGGTGGAGCAGTAAAGTTGGTGTTAGACTGTTAAGGGTGCTATTTGGATATTACCCAATGAATGCCCTGCTCCTATGGGCTGAGGCCCTTCTCTCCCTCCTCACTGTGAACCCACACAGACTGACTATAAACCACGAGCTGCACCAATATCTGCGACTTCAATATCAGCGGGGCAATTTTGTTGCCACGCTGGCTTCAGGGGTTCTTATTAAGGGGAAACAGCAGTTCACAACAGGGAACTGGCAGCGTTGCTCGGTTATTGACTCCTCCTGAGA
The DNA here is from genome assembly GCF_013368585.1 of Megalops cyprinoides. Taxonomy (NCBI): domain Eukaryota; kingdom Metazoa; phylum Chordata; class Actinopteri; order Elopiformes; family Megalopidae; genus Megalops; species Megalops cyprinoides. The sequence goes on from NC_050591.1 coordinate 20,048,848, forward strand.
GCAGATTAAGCACAGATCTTTTGGGTAAAATCTGTGATAGGGGCATGAAGACACTTGGTCCATGACATTAGCTAGAGTTTTTTTTTTTTTTTTTGTATAGATTACACAGATAATGGAACTACGGTATTCTGCAGAGCTGATACATTAGCTTATCAAGGGTTTTAAGAATCTAATCAATGGGACACAGTTGGCAAAACAAGGCATGAAACATCAATACCATCAGATTGCAGAGCTGGTGGGATTGGCACATTTTTATCTCGGTTCATATTTAATAACATCTCAGATTTCCATCTTTCTCCCACTCTTTTTCCAGCTTCCATCCATTTCTATCTAGGATCTCCATCCTAAACTTCACCAGTGTGCTCTGTTACTGTGGACCTGTTTCCAGGCATCACTGTAAAACTCCTGCTTAAATATCACTACCTACCCAGTGATGTCTGTGGACAGTAGCTCCAGATGCTAGGATTTAGTTTTATTCACTATCACAGACTTTCTCCACATTTGAGGGGGCGGAGGGTGGGAATGAATGGGGCAGCTTCTAGGAATACTAGCATTTTCACTTCCCTGACTACATTGAGCTGGGATTTCTGTGAACATCTGTAAATCTGTGTGGGAGCAAGCAAACACCGACATTGTTCGCGAAACACTTCTGTAATATTTTATGGAAGGCATCACATTTATAAAACATAAAACGAAGGTAGAACAAGGTTTTGCCTTCAACTGTCAGCCTCTCACCAGAATCACTTTGCTAGTTTGTTTTTGGGAAAAGGTTTAACCCTTGTGCAAAGAAGCTATGGCTCAGAGTAGGAAGATGACCAAGATGGAGATGAAGGCAGGGGCAAAGTGAAGTGAGAAGAGGGAGGAGGGTAATAACATCCTGCTTTTACTATTAGAGGCCTTGCCAGTTGTAACGTCTTTGGAGCTGATTCCAAAATCAGCCCTGAATTTAAGAATTGATAGGAAGATCGTTTACAAGAACAGATTCTGAAATCAATTCCCATCAATTCCGATAACAGTCAATCAGAAACAGAGAAACTCTATTTATGGTAAAGGATTAAAGTATCTTGTATAACACAAAACAATTTGTCTGTTCGGAAAACAGCATGGATGGATGTTAGTAATGGGATGTCAGGCAGAAAACAATCAGTAGGTGGGGAGAGGCAAACTCAAAAGCTAACATGTAACACTCTTACATTGGTACAGTGTTACATGAATGTAGAGAGAATATTACATGTTGGCTGAATGCAGTATCCACCAACCTGTCAATAACCATATTGTGTAATGTGAATTTTCTAGCACACGCTGAACACCATTGGACTCAAACATCACTGATCTACTTTGACACAATTTATTACCCTCTATGGACTTGTGGTTTTTTAATCGCCTTATTTATATTTCCAACAATATTGAGGCTCCGAAAATAGGCCTTGACCTACATAAAGACTGTGGGCTACTAGCGTGTCTAATTCCAAAACCTTTGGTGGAGTCCAAAGCTCAAGTGGAACCATCTGGTATTTACTTTACAGAGATCCAACGTGAGGGCACCATACAGTGTCCTCTTTCCTCTTTTAATTTTTGTACAGTTTGCTGACTTGCCTTCATTGGGTCATTTTAAGTGTGCGTGTTGGTTTAAACCTGCAATTTTAATGTGCTGTTTAGTGTGTCATAATTATTCTGCAACACTGACGACGCATGCATTGATGTTCCTAGAGTGAGAGAAAAGTGCACAAATGTTGAAGTGATGTATACCACATACTGTACTGTATGAGGAGAAAAACTGCTTGCTTTATGGAAGAATTAACCATAGATGGCAAGTATGAGTGCAAAGGTAAAATTTTAGGTGTTTTAGGGTTCATGTACATATATGTTCCTGCCCTGAGCTTGATTTCTTGAGTTGAGATTTTATTTATTTATATTTATTAAGCATAATTTAGATAAAATGTACACAACATACCTTGCATAATTTTCACATTACTCTCTTGCCAGCTCCAACCAGCTCCAACACTTCTGCCATATGCATTGTGGTTTATTGGTGAGCAAATTTCCTAATGGCCATGGGTTCATACCTCAGGGAAGCCCCTTATCTTTACCTGTTTAACTTGCCTACTTGTATAAATGACAATGCTTACAGTCACCAAAGATAACACCACCTGTAATGCCATTAAATTCTAATATCAGAAATGATACCCCTCCCTTACTGGTGGGTACAAATTTATCTTTACCTAGGGGTAAAACTGTCCTTTTTAAAAAAAAATTACCCCTAGGTCTCCTGTACTTGGTATAAAAAAAATCCACTCACACAGGGGCCTCCCACCTTCACACCAAAAACCACAGATCCACGGTAAAATTAATAAAAAGACACTCTTTTAAGTTATAATAAACCAACAGTTCAGATGTTAAAAAAAGCAGCATGAAAAATCCTTGAAAAATAAACAGCTTTCGGCCTTGTAAAGGCTGTCTTTCTTGGCATTATCTGGGGGAGGCAGGACAGCATGTATGCGACACACACACATACAGACACAGAGTGGGGTCAGATTTTTGCTCAGGTTTCCAGCTGAGACCTCCTGGAGCTAAGGCTGTGGCGACCCAGAGTGTATGTTCTTGTAACGTTGTGCATGATGCAGTGGTGACATTGCCAAAAACAGTGCAGCAAAGCTGCAAGGACATCAGCTGTATGTCAGCTGAGGAGTGTGTGTCCTTGCAGGCGCTGTGGTACAGCATTCAGAATTGTGACCCACTTTTTCTGTCTGCCTATCTGTGTGGTGGGAACAACTGTGTAGGTTAGGGCTGTTACCTCACTGGGACACACCTCAGAGGCAAATAGTACTGTACTGGTACTGTGTTTACTCTAGTGCCGTAACTGAACAAACACACACACACATTCTCACCAATGCATGTGCACATGGACAGAATGCACGGACATGATCATGCGCCCACAGCTAAATACACACGTGTGCACATATGCACAAACACCAGTACACATGAATGCACACCCACTCATAGCCCCCCCCCCCCACCTCTTCATCAATTCACTGGCCCTGATGTCAGAAAATGTTCACATTGAGAGGGCTTCCAGTGAAGGGGTTAGGGTAGAGGTGGGGGTTGGGGGAAGGTTAGTGAGCTTTATGAATATCACAGTTATGATCAACCTTACTGCTGCTATCTTAAAGCATCACAACATCTCTATCCAGTATTATTAGGAATTGGCCAAACCCTAATGTATACACATGCACATTCATGCATACACAAGCACACACGTACGTAAGCACATGCACAGACAGACAAACACACACATGCTATTAACAGCTTCGACTTAAATTTTACTCAGTCTGACTGGGAAATTAATCTGCTTTTGTAAAGCAAGAAACATAATGATTTGCATCTCTCTTTTTTGCCATGCTTATAGAGAACTGTTGAATAGACATTTCTATGATTAAGATTGGAGAGTTATATGCAAGAACCAAAATTTGTATTAAAGTTATGAAAATAAGAAGAATATTGCCAGTAACTTTGAAGTCAAAGGACCGTCAGTTCTCACTTTATGAGCTAATCTCCTGATGTCTGAAGAGGTTGAGGACTGCTTGGCACTGCCTACCCCCTGCTGTGCCACAAACTGAGTCTTACACTCTATGCAAGTGCCTAGCACCCTGTTTGACACTCCACTTTGAGACCCATTGATTTAAGTGTGCCTCTACAGAATATAATAAAAAATGAGATGTCAGTATGACACACGGGGCATGACAGTCCTATTGGAAGAGCTCAAATGATGTAATCCTAAGTGCTTCTTGTGACAAGGAAAAACCCATAAACAAACAAACACACACTGCACAATTCAGCTTATAACTTATACCAATTATTACTTTCTGCTGGCGAATTCAAATTGCCCAAAAGCTTTCCAAGGCAGATTCAAATTGGGAAAAGAAACTGCTTATAAAGTTTTCTGCTCGTAACTTCATTAAACCCTATCATTGGCAGGCATTTCAAATATGTATCTTATTGCTGTTTTTTTTTTCCTAAAAATGTGCCGATTCAGTACTAAAAAGTGAGATACTGTAGATAAACATGAAGCTAAGTCAATTCACATATCATTCAAATCATCTCTAATTTCCCATGCAGGGAATAAATAGATCAAATAAAATATGATATCGAAGCACTTTATCATTACTAGGAGGGTTGATACAACACTGATGTAAAACCATTTAAAAGTGAGAAAATCAGGGCATTTATACAATATTTACCACATATCATGAAAATCATAAAAAGTGCCAACATCTGAGAGAGTAGTGGGTGAGTTTTGTAATTTAATTCACAGGCTGGTCACGGGGAAGGTGGTTGGGGCAGGGGTTGCAGGGGTTGAATAAGGTGAGAATTGGGTGAAGTAACTGATTAAGCTCTTCTCAGGTAGGACTGTAGAGCACAGAGAGTAGATCCATGACCAGAAGCAATGTGAAATCATCTGTTTCTGCCTTGGCCCAAGTACCCCCAGGATGGACGTGAAATGTGAGAGATTGCAATCTACGAATCTATCATGTTCGTTTCATTCCAAGGCATGGAGTGTCTGCTAAGTCATTTCTGTTGAAATTCTTGTATTATTCCATTCAACTACTCTTCAATTCAGTTAGGAGCCCGATTCAGACTTGAGATACGCATGTGTAAACCCCGCTTAAGTGCTTCCGCGGAGAGTTGTGTACCTGTTACCACTAATCACATTCAGACATGGGTTGCTTAAGCTCTTTAATGGGAGATGTGCGTTTGGGCTACAGTTTGCCCAAAATGATGATGTGTTGCATAAAATTAATGTGTGTCTCATTATTTTCCATGATATGCGTATTCTGAATTGACAAGTATGTTTCCTCTCTGCAGCCATTCTGTGCAGGAAAATATTGAATAAGTTGTGCATTGCAGTGGCCATCGTGTGTAACAACATTGTTGGTGACTACACAGGCAAAGCTCAGTGCAACTAAACAGAAAAACAGAATTTCTATTTGATTAATTTAAATGGCAGCCAGCTGTAGACAAGACACACTACTGTGCAATATCTGACACAGTTGGAAGAGTTGGAAAGTGTTTCCGACCACTGTGTCCCATATGTCAGGAATGAGTCCTCACGTCTCTTTCTTGATTCCACTGCGACACCCACCCAGATGACCTAGGCTGAATACACAAGATGTGAGGAGAAACGAAGAATGTCCCTAAAGCAGTGAGTAGTTTCTGTAGTAACTGTTTGTTATCACAACAATACATCACACAACCTGTGGTGGTTAACATCCTCAAAAAACCTTTCTGTAGGAGGATACATTGATACATCCCCCACCTAAGGAGACATACAAGGACATATCTTGTCTCCTTCATATGTCTCCTACACAATTGGAATTGTCCTTCAGGAGATGACCAGCTATCGATTTCCAGGTCACAGAGCATGCAAGGATGTTGATTCATTTGTTGATTCATTTCTTTATTCATTTTGGGGCAAACACACATCTCCCACAGAGGCGCTTAAGTGGTCCATGTTTGAATTAGTAGTAACAGAGATGAGCAACTCTCTGTGGAAACAATTACGTTTAGCTGCACATATCTCAAGTCTGAATTGTCCCTATAGTGTGCTTGACCACAATGCAGCACAGTCTATTAAGAGCATGTCATGTGCAATACAACATTTCTCAGAATTATGTAATTGTCTTCTCTATCCAGCAAGCTAGAAGATCAAATAATAATCAAAACCATTCACAAAGCTATTCACTGTACTAGTAGCAAAAGAAAAAGACTATTGTCCTTGAAAATGACTGAAGCACTTTTTTGGCTATGCTGTTTGTAATAAAAAAAGAGACAAACAAGAAAACAGGTAACTGGCCTAGCACTTTTCATGTTGATAGAAGATTAAAACACTGAAATTGTTTAAAGGCAAATGGACAGACAAGCAAGTGCAAATTCAACACTCTTCCTTCAATCAGGGCCCTAGTTATGTGTTAGCAACAGCAAATTTCTCGCTCGTAGTAATTTAGACAGCCAGTCCTACCTGAGATATCTTGATAAGCCTCAGAATCAAAAGCTAGCATTAGCTGAAGTTTGAACTTGTTCTAAAAAGATGTGCATTATTGACTGTTATGACCTGCTACAAAGCCATTTTCAGCACAGTTATGACACTCTTGTTAACCCAGTGCTTATTTAGTTGAACATAACCTTTGTCAACACTGTCCCACCCACTTTGATCAACTCATAATAATGTTTCCACTCCTAAGTATATTGTAATTTTTAAATAAATTGTTTTAATTCTATACACCTAAAGGGCAAAAAAAGCTATTACTGGCCTCTGACAGTGACATTGGGTTGCCCAGTGATATTAAACAACTCAATTCAACACTGAGACAAATGATGCATAGCAGGTGGTTTTGAAAAACACAGCTGTGACATTAAAAGGGCTGTGGGAATCCAGAGCATATTAACCAGATCCTCCTGTAAATTATTTTATGTATAATTAATACTGCTGCCAGAAATTGGCTGGGTTCTTAATATGTCTGTCTTCCGTCTTCTTCAGAGGTAGATTACATATCAAGAAATATAGTGAACAGGTCAAATAAAGAGAACACACACACACACACACACATTATATATTATATATATGAATTACAATATTAAATACCGGGTAATGACGTGGTGTCTCCAGGTCGCAGTAATTTGATACTTTCAGTCGCTCTTTAAAATAGTCAGTGATAAAATTAACTTGTTTGTTAATCCAGTACTCGTTTTGTATGACAGTAAATTAAGAAACATTAGCATTCAGTTTCAGTGGTTGGCAAAACAATTCGAACGTAGTGTCGAACGCTCGCGAGGTTTCTCGTGCTGTGCTGCTTGGTGCCGAGACAAAAGCTGTGCTCTGTGCCATTAATAAATCTGGAAATAGCCTATTACATCTCCCGCTGCATGAAAGATACAAAGAGACAAAGAGACAGTTGCATCAAAACTGGTAAGTGTCTTGATATCTCTATATTTTAGACTTTTACATCTGTGCAATTAAGCATTCGGCTGGTTTTCTGCTCAGTTACAGGAATCATGTCATTTTTTTCCTTATTTAGGAAGCAAAATGATTGTTGGATGTGTGCCGTGCTTGCAGTTACACGAAAATGAGTGGGATTTGAATGTGTTCTATTTATAGATGCTACGTGTTGTTTGAGAGTCGCGATGTCGTGAACGTTACAGTGGAATCACTGTGGGAGAACATTCATATTAGGGGAAAAAAAAGTTGATCTGAAGTTTGATGCTCGAAATGCATTTTTTGTCGGCAGAGAGGAAAGCGTGTTTTATGTCTGACTCTGCGTTTTTGTGCGTGATTGTCTGGACTTTTATCAGTTTACATTGTGTTTCCAATAGCCTGAGATGAGCCAGTACTGAGACGTTATAGAGGTCACGTTATATACGACACTGTTACGGTTACAGTTTCATTTCCTGTGTTCTTGGTTACATACGTGTGTCGGTATTCTCTAATGCTCAAGATACTTCTAGAGAGTGTGGCAGGTGTGTCAAATATAGCCTCTTTTTACCTCATTGGCTTTGGACATGCAATAGGCAAATGTGACAGAAAAGATTATACTCTGCATATTGTAATACTTCCTTTTTAGACTGAAAGGTCTGATTTTGTAAGGCATATATTTATCCATTTAATAACTGTGAGCATTCTCAATGAGTGAGAATTTCTCAATACCACAGTCTCATAGAGTATGCTATTTTTTGACTACTCTAATGCCTTGACATAAAATACAAGTATGGTAAGGCAAGTATGAAAGTGATCACTGATACATTTATATTATACATCAGGCAATCATGACTGTTGGAGGTCGAGTAATAACTCATCAATCCACTCTAGTGCAACCTGGGGAATTAATGACAATTTGTGCACAGCACAAAATTGTGTGAATAAATAGAACTGCAAATAAAGTGTGTTTTGTAGTCATTATTTTCATTGTGAATGCATGGTGTACTTTCAAGCAACATTAACATCAACTGTTCAAAGTTAAAGCTGAATGTGAAGCATACATAAATATAGCTGCCTGGCTGTTCCAAAGTATCTGATATGCAGAAGTAAACTTTCACCCCATGACTTTCTTTCTCTTGAAGTTTGTGATTCGCTGAGTAGACAGTGCTGTAAACAGTCATGATTAGCACAGGGCTACTCCAGCAGGGGGTATAGACACATCCTTGCTCCGCCTGCCTGGTCCCCGCCTGTCTTTGTCAAACATGGAGAGCTCACATGCTGCCTCTCATACATTTGAGCGCAGCTGTTTGGACTCTGCGCTCGTTACAGACATGCCTGTTGTACTGTTGATAACCTGCGCAAAGGGCTAATCTGCTCCAGCTCATCCCCTCTGTTGAGTCTCCCTGCATGCTGCACGAATGTAGAAGTAGGGTTTAAAGAGTGGGAGAGAGGTCAGATCCAAACATACAGTATCATGGGTGCAGTTTCTGGTTGTGGTAGTAATGGCAAGCCCTTTAACAACCTGTCGTTGAACAGGAATTTCTTTGAGGACAGAAATGATAACATTCTGGTTAATACTTGGGGCTGCCCTCCTTCAGCATTGTGAGTTACCAGTAGAGCACACCTTAAAGTCAACCTGCGTTCAGAGATTCCGCACACACTTTTTAGAATTAGAGCTTCTGAAGATTTGAAGCATAGTTTAGTAGCTGATGTTTGTAATATTTTTACACTACTTTTTGACACCTGTCTTTTTGTTTGGGTACTCATCTTGTAGATCGTCCATCTCAGATCTTCCTAGAAACATTCATCCAGGGTTGCTGTGAAGTGCCAAGTTCAGAACTGGTTGTCATCATCTTTTTTATTTTTCATTTTCCCCTTCAATCCATGACCTGGCAAAGATCAACCAAAATGAAAAATGACCTTGCCACAAACATAACTTTAATGTGTGACACTTCATTTGACTCTTAATGGCTGTGAATTTTCACAATAGAGTTTCTAAGTCATATTTGAAAGCTTTTCTGATTAAGAGCAAGTGGCTGATTTCCAACTACAACCCTACTGTTTGCCCTGTTGGTAGACACAGCATCTGACATGTAAATTTTGCAGCAAATGCTTTACAGATTGAACTCGTATATCTCCAGATCTTATCTCTTAGGCCTTAAATAGGATGGCTTTGCTGCCAGGGTCTGAAGTTAACACTGACCAGCTTACAGATGTGGGTAGATTCTCTCCTTGGCAGGTTAAAGTTGCAGGCTCACCAGCCACTGTGGAGGGTGCTTTCTGCATTCTAAAAAAAGTGAGTCAGTCAAAGAACCCTTGCAAGACACTCAAATACACACCCCCAGTTTGTGTTGGTTTTTTACTGTATGTCAGTGGCAGGACTCTTGTCATTTTCTACTTGTGAAACATCTTCGTGAAATCTTTAAATCTTCACACAATCTTTGGTTGATGAATCACAGACTACATATGACAGCAAGATGCAAACTCATCTACCATGGGAAGGTTCAGACTTCATAAAACAACTGATGAGCTAGGTTTGGTCTGTGAGGTAGCTTTACCGTCTCATATTTTGATGTTCTAGTACAGTCTTTATGAAGTACAAACTATCAATTCTTAATGTAGCTTATCTTAATAAGTAGCTTTTGGCTTTAATTTTGGCTTTTTGTTTTTATTGGACAAACTGCAGTACAAATATGAAAGTGTTTAAATACTTGAATGAGATACATTTTATATGCTTTTCTTGTAAGTTTAATGTTGAGGAGTGCATTTTGCCCGATAAGCCTTTTGCCTATAGCCTATAGTCTTGCCTATGGTGTTAAAACTATGGGAAATGCCCCCCATAGGTACCTGTCTTCATATGAATATTTTACTTTTGGATCTTGTGTACAGTAGGCCTCTGTTACCATATAACATCTTGGTATCTCTGTTGGTAAAGTTTAGCCAGAAGAATGTCCTGCTTCTGCTGCCACATATAATAGCAGTAATTTCAGCAGACTAGTATTTAGCTAGTAGCTAGCATTTTTCCTGTTGATTTATTGATGATATATGACAAGTGTGCTACTTCAGAATAATGGACTATACCTTTAGCTTTATAGATTTAGCTAGCTGCTATCTCCCCTTGAAGAATACAGAGCCTGGTGGCAGTTCCCTTCATAGCTGGCCCCACATGTGCATATGCTACAATATTTAACTTTTTAGTTAAACCTGATTGATTTCTAAAATTCTTTCAAAAATGAGCCCTAACCAGACCCAGAGACAGCTACCTCCCTCAGACGAGTTATGGGGCTATGGGGTTAAAGAGTGGGGGCTTGATTAAGGACTTGTGTCCTTAATCAACCTTGTGTCCTTAATTGTAAGTCTGGACCTGTGAGCTGGCTCTCTGGTGACTGGTGATGTCAGCTGGCTGCTCCGATACAATTCCGCTAGTTCTTCTTTCTCTCTGTCTCTGGCCTCTTCGATATTGTCACTCAGCCCCCACCAAGAACTGAAGGAGATCTGTTGTTTTGCTGCAGTGCCTGAGGTTTATCCACTACACACTTCTGCTTTCCATTGCTGTCATCGACATCACTGACATCCTCCCAAAAGGCTTGGATGATAACAGCGCATAAACTCTTAGAGCTGCTGCTGTAATATTAACCATAGTTTAAATGCATTTTATTTTCTGACAGTCCTGCTCTCTCTTGAATAATCATTTGTGCTTTTTGTAACTCCCCCTTGAGTATATCTTCAGCTGCATATGACAATATAATATTTAAACTATTTCTCTGTGTTGAACATGATGTGAAAATGGGCGGGGGTGGGGGACAAGCAATTGATTGCTGAGGTCCTGCTGTCTATACTTCGTGTGCTCTGTTTGAGGGGCAGTTTTCCATGTTAGAAATGTTTAACACTCGTCGAAAATATGTACAATTTCATGTGTTACTAAGTAAAATTTATATGTACTTGATTCAGCTGTATGACAGATGGAGAGGTTATCTGATTGTGGTTTGTCACCCATACATTCAAACTACAGTGGCAGTTTTGCAGCGTGTCGCAAATAAGGATTCAAAGTGTGAGACAGATGGCTTTTAGCCGTCACTTACTAAGAAATATAACAATCAGTACGTACTAGTGTAAGCAAACAGAACCCATTCAATTTCACGGATATTACTTAGACTCTTGAGCATATTTGTTTACTTTTTATTGTTTTTGATCATATCTGTCTTTTAATATTTATTTTGGAAAGGGGCCCACATCTGATAGAAGTCCATATCCATACCCACAGCGGGCAACAGTTTTTATCTCTAGCTCCCTGATAAAATTTATAAAGGGGCATATAGAATAAAGCTCCCTGGTGCAACAGAACAAACAGAATGCACACACTCAACCTATCCTCCATTTCCCTCATTTCAAAGAATTTGCTGCTTTTTTTCACACACTGGTCTGCACCCATGAACTCTCTAATCTAATCCCTTGACAATTGTGAATAGAGAAAAAAGCATATTCATCTCACCCCACCTCTGCATTGCTGTTTTCCTGCCTTATTTCAAAGTAGCAATATTATTGCAGCAATAAGAGTCTTAAGTGCTTGATTAGAGGCAGTGCACTTTAAAACCTATGATCGCTACAGTGAGAAATTCTCCATTGCACTATCTCCAATAGGAAAATTTGTCTGCTTTTTTTTCCCCCACAGAAAACAGGTTCCTAACATCCCTGTTTTGTATGGGTTTAGTGGGATTTGTGGCGGTGTAAGCGGTGGCATGCTGAATGGGCAGGGCATGCTGTAGGTCCTGCGACAGCCTGATTGGCTGCCCTGCTCACCACTGTGGCGCTTTACAAGGTCACATCGCTCTAATCCGTGAACCAGGCTTCTCCTGTCACCAAGACCAGACGACAGCTGCATTTCCAGGCCATACTCTCTCTCTCTCTCTCTCGCTCTCCCTGCTCTCTCACTCTTCATCTCTCCCTCTCTCTGTCTCTTTCTCTCTCTGTTCCACTCGTTTGCCTCTCACATTCTCCCTTTTGTACTTCCTCTCACTGTCTCTCAATTCTAACTTTGTCTCTCTGTCTGTAACTCCCCACCCCCCACCCCCCATTTCTGGCAGATTTAAAGGAAAAAAAAAAACAAAAAAAACATTTGCCTCTGTTTAACCCTGGATAAACGCAAGCATTCTTTGTAAAAAAAAAAAAAAAAGAAAATCTACAAGTAATAAAGATGGAAACATTTATTTAGATTGTATGAATCACCACTGATAGTAACTGCATATCTCTATGTATTTATATACTTGTGTTGTTCATTATTTGACATGTTTTTTGAAACTTTTGGCAAAGTGAGCACTGAGTTGGCGTGTTGCAGGCTTGGGCCTATAGCCAGCACACAGAGCACTGGCTGTACAAAACCTGATGCCATAACCACAGTAATAATCTCTAAGAAGATGTAGATGATAGATATTGTAATAAAATCCAAAAAAAAAACTACATCTCTGGTGCTTTATTGCATGTTGACTTGGCAGAGACCCTTTCCGTGTTTGTCTTCCATAGCCCATTAAACATGTGACTGCAAGTGCAGTCTTTGAAAGCACCTTTCCCAATGACAGTATGGACTTACTCTGTGTCTGCCAAGTGCCCTCTCAAACTGAAGGCAGTGCCCATGGGCTTGGAAGGCCATGTTGATAGCGTCCCCCTTATCCTCCATGCTGCTCCTGGCACACAAAGAATGTTAAACATGAAGTGATTTGCCTTTGTGATAGTAATGAATCATTAATATCAAAACTAAAGTAGTCTCACCACCAATAGATACATTGCTTTCGTGACTGTGGTTTACTCTATTGACAGCCATTAGCTCAATAGGTATGGCAATGACATGTATTCGCGTAGGTAAAACATTAGTTAACTGCCATGTCACTTTTTAATCAAGAGATAGAGAATCTCAGACTCAGGATGCTGCTCTTTTTCTTAGTGTTAACATCATGATAAAATGTTTGATGCTGGTGGCCTGGGTTCATCTCTGTTCCTGTCATTCGCCTCAGCTGGCAGAGGTGAAGGAGTTGGGCTTCTGATGTTATAACTGTAGATCCCTAGTCTAGATTCCCAGGTTGGGCTGTAGTGATGCAGCTTTGAGCAATGTTCTAAACCTGGAGCTCACTTTTGGAAAGGGTATCTGCTAAGAAAACATGCAACAGCTTATTTCACTTGTCACAGTTAGGAGTACTATTGGCTGATAATTTGAAAAATAACTTAGTAAATGAGTTAAATGCAAAAAGCTGAAATTCCCTCATGAAATGTTGCCCCTGTGATTACTTTGAAAAGACGTAAGTGTAATTTTGTTATATATAGACTTCGTATTGTCAATTTTTGTAACTTTGGGCAGCTGTGTCTAAGGGTTGTTCAACAATCATGAGCAAGTTGCACTTCACTGAGGGAAAATTACCTATGAAGTTATTTTGCTCCAGATTTCAGTGCCAGTCTTTTGAAAAAGAGAAGCATAGATATCACACCAATACTTGCTATTCCAAAATGTCGTTGGAAGTGTAAATTATGAAGATTGGACTTTAATGGTTATTCAGTTAGCAGGCTGATCGCTTACATCCCTGGTGTAAATTTCTTTCAGCTTCACACATGGTGAGGAGTGATAATTCAGACTTGTAATGCATAATTGATAGGTTACATGAATTAAGTCTGTGCAGGATCAGGGTAGAAGTCTTAAGTTAATAATATCAATTGTGAATGATGAGGATGTTTATTATTCGTATTTAAATGAAGTGAACATTTTAATATAAAGGTGACCCTTTATATGAAAAGTAACTTCATACAAGTTATACTTTCTAACAAATATTTGAAACTTTCAGATTCATGACATATCAACTTAATCATGCATTCATGAAAGACTGCAGTCACTCTCGAGATAACAGAGTGATATAGCGCATATTATAAAAAAAAACTTTTGCTTATAGCTACTCTAAAATATGATAATGCCATGCTCATGTGTTCATGAATACCTTATGAAGTTACACTTGATTTAAAGTGTAGTGAATAGATCTTTTTAGTTAAAACATGGATAGCAGTGACTCTAAACACAATGGATGGATTTACCCCGTTGAGAGGGTAGGTTTGGGAAAGTATGTGCATTTCTCTAACTGTTCAGTTGTCGGTAGGTCCATAATGTCAGAAACAAGTGCCATTACAAAGAAAGTACGTTATTGGGTGTGTTTTTTAAACCTCAATATAATGACTGAACTATTAAAAAACTATTTAACCCAAGTTGATTAATCATGTTCACAGTAGTGCACTCAGTTATTTGGGTTTGAGTGGTAATTTGATAACGCTGGTAAATGGTCATGAAGCTTTGCTTTTGACACATATGGGAGAATTTGGGAGCCAGGGAACCACATGAGCTTCAATTATGATGCTACTTTGAAAGGTAATGATGATTGCAGGGTGGTCACAGTCATCCGCTTTTGGGAACAAATGGGATTTCTATGTCAATGTTTAATGGACTAATATCACATGGATTTAACAATCTCTGCTTAGTGGGCTTTTCTGTCATGAAGAGTTTTGCATTAATGTGACTGCTGAGTCCTTGAACCTTTCTTAAACACGAGCTATGATGTAAGACCCACCCACTCCATCTTTCAGCATGAAACAATCATGCCCCGGCCTACCTGACTCTGGGAACTCTGTGCTTGATGTGATATTTATAACGTGCATGATGTTTGATATCATTAGTGTGATTCATTTTCACCCTGTGACTTGTGCCTGTATTTTTCTGTGTACATATTCAGGAACTCACTGAAGTGTGTAGGGGTATATGTACTTTTTAAATAAAATATATTTACAGTGTTGGGTTTTTTTGTTTGCAAAATTTGAGTAAGTGCTAAAAAACACCCACACTCAGCAAAACCTCAGTGTCATTCAGGTATTTAAAATATTTTTAGCTTGATTTTATTTTGAATTCAGTTTTTCATTCTTGTTACACTTAACTCACAATGTGGTATTGTGTACTGGTAGGCTAACAGTGTTGGTAGCTGATAATAAGGCATTGCAATATTTGAAGATAGTGTTGGTTTTCCTAATCCTGATTTAAAAAGGTACTTTAATGAATTTAATTATGTGTATTTATCATAGCAAACAGTTATCTTCAGTCAGCTTGTAGTCTAGCTATGAGTAGAAGCTGGGCTAGGGATAGGTGTTCACTTGTGTTAATTAGGGTGGAAAAACACATGATTTCTGTCTGAGACCACATTCAACAGCTGAGATAGTGGGTGAAGTTCATGATATTTCCACTGTTAATCACCACATGTGACCAAGAGTGGTAGGGATCACATGACACAGTAATCACTTGCTGTTCTGTCATAAGAGGGAGGAACTGTGGAGAGAGTCCTGTTGGGGTGTTACGCATGACCCTGATAAGATTGTGTGTAGATTGGATTTTGAGTGGATGAAAAAATGGGTGACCTCATTACAGAAATAAATAAATAAATACATAACCCACCTGCAGCCTTTTGGCAATTTTTAATATTAAACCCTAATGAAGGAACAGAGCCGACTGATGTCAACGACATTACCCGTCAAAATATCAGGACACAAGTTTCAGGACACGACTTAGTGAAAAAGTGATATGTTATCTCTCAATCATGTATGACAGTTTTTGGCAACAGTTTGATGATAGGAAAAGTTTCCTGCCACCCAGTCTTACTTCCCAAAACCATTTTTTCACTGGTATGAAAATGGCCATTGAAAAAGACATTCCTCACCAGAGGTCAGGTTATGATAAATAAGGAACAAGGAGGAGAGGGTCTGTATCTGTGCTGTCAAGTATTGATGGTAGCCTGAAGTTCTCAAAGCATAATTGAATAATTAAAAAAACAATAAACAAGTCTCCAACAGCAGTAACAGAATATGTAATTGGCAGATATTCTTCTTATTGAAAAGATATGTAGCTGGAAAATTCTGCATGTAAATTCATCAGGTAATAGAATTAAATTGTTTTTTTTTTTTTTTTTTACCTAGTGATAGATGATTACCATTTTGCAAACATAACCAAAGAGGCATGGAAGATGTAGTTCTTACACTGTCTGTTCATTTCAGAGTGAACCCCAAGCTCATACTTTGGATCAACAACCTGATAACAAAATGGAGTCAAGAAGTCAAACTCAATTCCACCATCACTTCATTTGCCCACTGTAATCAGGGGTGAATGGCTTGAAAGACTGACAGACTATGAATAAAAACAAAGCAGGCTGTCTAGTGTTTAGAAAGGCAGTCAACTTTCTGTGTTTGTGTATATACTGTATGTGTGTGTAAGTGTGTGTTTATATGTGTGTCTGTCTCTCTGTCTGATTAAATTTGGTTTCAGTTTAAGAGTAGTACAAGGGTACAACACCTGTTCCTCATGGGATTTGAACTTGCAATCTCCCTGGGCTCCCAGCTGCTCTGCCCTTCCTCCTGTTCAAGGTACATGTTTGTTTGCCTGTCCTTCAGGGGGCACATCTGGCAGGAAGGAGAGGAGAGGTGTCTTTGTGTACAGGAGCAGAAAGAAACATTACTGCCCTCCTTAGACAGTGATAGCCTCTTTTCAAAAGTGCCTGACTCATTTGGGGATGCAATTCTTCGAAAGAGATTTTGTATTTGTGTACAGAGGCTGAGTGTGTTAGTCTTTTTTTTTTGCTGTTGAGAGTGGTTTTACTTATCAATCTGTCAGCAGTCAATGTAAATGAAATTACGTCAAAGAAACCAGTGTATGGGGAAAGCATCTCTCTTTTGCTTGTGGTTTTGCTGATGTTCACTCAAGTAACAGTGCGGATTTGCCATTTTTCTGTCAGGGAACAATACCGAAGGATGCCCTGGGATATATGCGATGCTCAACATTCCCTTTACATGGATCTGATTTCATTGCATGATAATTATGTTGTGTTGGTGTTTTCTTAGATGTGAGCTTACAAAGTGCACTGATAAAGGCATCAGCCACCTCGTGGTGGCATTTGTCTCCTGAAACATCTTAAAATAGTAGTCTGCTACCCCTCTCTCCCAGACTGTGTCTGAAAAGGTCATTAACTGTCCAGATGAGGAGATAGTGGCAAGTAAGTAAAATGCATTAGATGTGTCCGCTGCGCCAATCCTCTCATCTCAAGTCATCGTAACCGCTGCAAGAGTTGATTAAAATCTAACGCTGAGGGGGTAAAAAGGGAAAAAAAAAGTGTCATCAGTTTTATTTGCTTATCTTTGCAGCCCAGATTACAGATGGGATGAGGAGATAGCGGCTCATTGTTTTATTTAAGGTTTTTTTTTGTTTGTTACAAGTCCTCTCCTTTGAAATGCGCAGCCCCCCGTTGACAGTAAAATGCATCTTCAGTCTGTGTCAGTGAGTGTTGCATGTCATTGGCTTTGGGGCATTGGCTTTCTAAGTGCTGTCTTTACCGGGCCTCGCTCGCTGTTGGTGCTGCATCATTGGCCTCTCAGAATTGCCTCACTCCCCGTGAAAGTACTGCTCTGTGTGTGTGTGTGTGTGTGTGTGTGTGTGTGTATGATAGAGAAAAAGGGGAAGAGAGAGAGAGCCTACCCCCACACATACATTAGTTGCATCATTTTAAGAAACATATTAAGATTATTGTGATGGTGTGCAAGTTTCCAGTGATTTGCTAGTTCCCTTTTCTCAGTTTTAGAGCAGTGGGGCATTAGTCCAGTGGAATGAGTCAGTCTGTGCTTGACCTTGTGGCTGATTTCAGTTCTCTCTGTGGGGGAAAGTGCTCATTTAGAAGTCCTGATGAGAGGCTCACCCTGTTGTGCCGCCATGCAGGTCGATGTAGTAATGTACCAAAGGTGAATTAATAGGAACTGTGCTAGGAGATATATATGCATCACAGGGTAGAATGGTGTGCGGTTTACACCACAAGAGCAGCAAGATTTTCAGGGCCACTGTCAGTGACTGAAGCTGATATTTCAGGAAATATTCTTTGGCAGTTATTGGGAAAATGCATTGACAGCTTTGCATATACTTTCTAGTAGCATATTCACCTTAGAGGAAGGTAGTCAGAATCAACAACAGACAAAAACAGAAACGATGCAAGATAGATATGTATCAGTAAGTATAAGAAATTTTGTATACTTTATATGTATTTGTACTTTATATGTATTTGTATTCTCTGGCTATTTCATAGGTAGTTCTTTCAAGTGAATCAGCTGGCATATTGTAAACAAATGTGTAATGTGGAAAAAATATTATTAATAATTATATATAATTATTATATAATTATAATACTGAATTTTACCATTTACAGTGTCATGGATATGCACAGTAACTGCTTTTTGTCATTTAAAATGTCTTGGGCATGTACAATAGCTACATATTGCTATTTGCATCATGTCATTATTTTCCGTGGACATAGGAGACATATCGCAGCTCCAAATGACTCCTATAAAATTCTCTGAAATGTCTCAGGGTAAATGGATGTGCGTAGAGATACTGTACTGTTTGGGAAGAACATTCAGTGGGAAACAGCCTGCTGTTGAGTTAAATGTATTTAATAAGGTGGCAGAAACTCAAATCATCCTCAATGGAAAATGCTGATCATGGTGTGCAAAAATGTTTACTATTTTTCTTTTGAACTTCTATTATTATGATTCAGTTTCTGAGAATGGTGCAGCAATTTCCTTTGGTTTGGTTGCTGCACTCTGTGACACTGAAAAACATCTGTATGCCCAACCTGCTTACATTAGCTGCTTAACTACCGCTCACTGTTAAACCCTTAAGCTGTAGGCTACAGTACACATACACATATAGTCACACACTTTTTCAGCGTTTATTACCATATGTTACAATTGCATTACAGTTGCACACAACTAGTTATAAGTCAATGCATTTAATCACATCAGTTTATATTAAGGGAAATATAGAATACTTAATATGGAAAATATGGGAAATAAAGAACAGTCAGCTACACACTTTATTTATCATTTTATATAGGTCCATCTGATAGCATCCTGTAGCATCCCTAGCAATATAGTCAAAGTTTTATATATTGCATTCATATATTGCATACATTGCAAAGTTTAATATATTGGGGTACCTGTAATGTGTACTGTAGTGTGTGTTGTCAAGAAATCCTTGTAGCTAAACATAGTCTGCCTATGAGGAGTAGTTGTATGGTAGTCAGGGTGCAAGATGGGAGAGACAGAGTAATGGCTTGGCATCCCAGGGGCAACTTGTTCTTAAAAAGCGTCACTTGTGTTGCTGTGGTGAAACTCCAGCTGTGTGAATGTGTATTACAGGTTTATTTGAAAAGCAAGCTGTGTAAGTCATTCTGGCCTGGACAAAGGCACCTGCTGAGCAGAACCAGTTCTGCTGCAGAAGCGGGGCTAGCGATCAGGCCCCTCCCTCTGGTTCCCAGGTACTTCCTGCTTCCCACAGTCTCAGCTCCTCTCCCGTGTCGAGACAGAGGCCTTGGGAACAATCTGTCTCGCTGGAGCTGGCCATATTAATCAAGCGGGATTTACCCACTATCACAGCAAGCAATCAGGAGTTCTAATTTTAGAATTCTATTTTTTTTACCCGAGCTGAGTAATCTGTTGTAAGAGCAGTGGAGGAAACGTCTGGTACTGAATGAGTCACAGAGGAATCTGATTGTCTTTTTTCACTTGCCTTCTTGAAATCAGCTGTATTTGAAGTGTCATTAATAGTTGTCAGTCTTCCCCTGGCCTAGTTGTTTTGTTGTTGTGTGATATATTTAAGCTATGAGAAAGGTAGAATTAAAAACATGCAGTTTCTTGAGTTTTAGTTAATGAAAAAAATCAATAAAATGTGTGCCTGATGCAAATATATTGGAGCTTATATAAAGGTTATTTTTAAAATGTATTTGTGCAAAGGTGAACCTGGTTTATATCACCTTGCTCCATATAACAGCCCTTTCAATGTCATTCTTTTTCAAAACTAATTACCACTCACTGCTGGTTTCAGTGCCTGTTAATATCACCTGAGAACCCATTTATCATCACCTCCAGACTATAACTTTTTTGCTGATAGTATAGTTAGTTTTAAAATAATTTATTGAAGAGAACAGTACCATGTTTAGCCTATTGTGAGTGCTCTTAATGTTGGCCACTATGATTCATTTCTCATACAGTTCACTCCACTTGTAAGACATGTTAATATAAGAATCAAAACACTGATCCAAAACACTGGGACATCGTCATTGAATTTGAATACAAATGTGTGGTAATTACTGAAGCACCAACATGTTTTTAGAAAAACAGGTCTGCTGCTAATGGCCTGGTTGTGTTAACTTAATGGCTGGATGGCAGTCGACATTTAGAAAAATGAGGATGCTTTCTCCAGTTCAACAACGATGCCTTTAGTCTCAAGATAGAGATGAGTCTGACTAGTTCAATACAGCTTTGAGATTCTGTAGTATTTACTGCGTCACATTTTTAAATTCTATTCTGAGTATTTTAAAGAACAAAGGAAGATGGCTGTGAACTGGAAGGAAGTCTTTGCAGCCTACACAAAATCAGTTATCGTTAAGACACTCAAAAATGAACATGGGTCAAATTAGTTAAGGACATTCACTTTGTCACAGCTTAATGTGAGTAATTTCATTTATTAAGGGACTGCATAAAATACTGTATATTCAAATACATTTTTTGTTCCATGTCTGAATCATTTAACTAAGGATATTTCTCAGTTAAAAGGAGAATAGCATTGTAAATGTCAATTTTGTCAGTTGAGTTGGAATTTCCCTTTTCGAATAAACCATTTTTAAAAATCAAATCATCATGGATGGATTTGATTCTTATAAGGAGAGTGCACTGTAATTGATGATGACAATTGGGTTAAGTATGTGATCATTGAAAATATTAGACTTGCACAATAACATGAAATGTCATACTGTAATAAATGTAGTTTAACTCATGTGTTTACATTAAACTATAAAATACATGAATAACCGTGGTTAAAATGGGAACCCTGTTAAAATCATACCACTTAGTATCACTTACTTATTCTGCATTACAGGGGGTATCAAGAGGTTTACGCTATATTTTGAATATACTATATAGATACATTTCCCTCTTGTCTTTGTGTGTTTCCCACTAGGCCTGGAGAGACCATGGTGGTTGCAAAAGTCACCTTCCCTCTGTTCCTCTTGGCTCTCCAGTGTCTCAGCCTCTCACATGGTCAGGACGACCTCACCATCCTTACAGATAAAGGCAAAGTCCGGGGAATCCACATCCCGGTGCCAGGCGGTTCTGTCTCTGCCTTTCTGGGGATCCCTTATGCTGAACCCCCCGTGGGGGACCTCCGCTTCAGAAGGCCCACGCCGCACAAGGCGTGGTCAGGGGTGCGGCAGGTGACGGAGCTTCCTAACAGCTGCTACCAGAACGTGGATGTGTCATTTCCAGGGTTTCCTGGGGCAGAGATGTGGAACCCCAACACAAGGATGAGCGAGGACTGCCTGTACCTGAACGTGTGGGCGCCCTCTCCAAAACCTCGTGCTGCGCCTGTGATGGTGTGGATCTATGGAGGGGGCTTCTCCACGGGTTCTGCTTCCCTGGAGGTATATGATGGGCGGTTCCTCAGTCATGCTGAGGGTGTAGTGGTTGTGGCGCCAAACTACAGGTTAGGGGCACTAGGCTTCCTGGCTCTGCCTGGCAGCCAGGGTGTGATGGGCAACGCGGGGCTGTACGACCAGAGAATGGCACTGCAGTGGGTCGCCAACAACATCGCCGCCTTTGGTGGTGACCCGCGGTCCGTCACGCTATTTGGAGAGAGCGCTGGTGCTGCTTCAGTCAGCTTCCATGTCGTGTCCCCAGGGAGCCATGCCCTGTTCTCCCGGGCCATCCTCCAGAGTGGCAGTGTCAACGCCCCCTGGGCAGCAGTCCCGCTGAGTGAGGCCTGGAACAGGTCCCTGACCCTGGCCGGATTGCTGGGCTGTCAGCTGGGGAGTGATGCTGACCTGGAGGCCTGCCTTCGTGGCGTGGAGCCAGAGGAGATTGTGAGCCAACAACACAGTGTTCTTGAGGAGCCCCTGCCCGTGGGATCAACTTTTGTCCCAACGGTGGATGGGGACTTTCTTGCCGACTTACCGGAAGTGCTGATCCAGTCTGGCCAGTTTAAGAAAACTGAGCTTTTGCTGGGGGTGAACAAAGACGAGGGGACATACTTCCTGGTTTACGGGGCTCCAGGTTTCAGCATTGAGCATGAGAGTCTGATTGCCAGAGACAAACTCCTGCAGGGGGTCAGATTGTTCCTCCTGGGGCTCAGTGACATTTCCCAGGAGGCGGTGGTCTTCCATTACACAGACTGGACCGATGAGTTCAATGGCGAGAAAAACCGCGATGCGCTGAACCACATCATTGGAGATTACTACTTCATCTGCCCCCTGCTGGAGTTTGCGCAGAGGTTCGTCAATGTTGGCCACACAGCCTTCCTGTACTTCTTTGATCACCGGTCCTCCAGGAATGCCTGGCCACGGTGGATGGGGGTGATGCACGGATATGAGATAGAGTTTGTTTTTGGTATGCCACTCAACAGAAGTCTGGGCTACACAAAGGAAGAGGAGGCAATGAGCAGGAAGATCATGAAGCACTGGGCCAACTTTGCCAGAACCGGGTCAGTCTGTTAGTTAGTAAAATGACATGCAGACACAGCCTTCACTCCTATTAATTTGACGGTTGTAAATGATATGGTTTTGAATAATGGTAATATTAGTAAGTAATCATTCATTTGGCATCAACAAAGTGATCAGTCCACACAAGGTCTATGTTTTTTGTCAGCTTTATAAGGTATCTAGCTGAAGGAGACAACATTAATCTCAGAGACAGGAGACAAACGCTCTTGTTCGTTTTGTTGCTGATCGTGATGATGATGATCGTGCATCTCTTTCTGTCACGCACCTCATTGCAGAAAATGAGTCAGAGCTAGCAGAACCAGCCATCACTGCCAGCTCATGCTGTCGGGGGTTGTTTTTGACAGGAACCCAAATGTGCCGGGATCAGCGGCATGGCCGGCGTTCACTGCCGGGACGCAGGAGTACATCTCGCTGAACTCAGACCAGCTGAGAACCCACAGGAGGCTGAGAGCCCTGCATTGTAAATTCTGGGACAGTTTTCTCCCCAAACTCCAGGATATGACAGGTGAGGCACATGTGGTACTCCACCCACTGCCAGTATTGTTTTTTAAATGTTCTTTATCACAGTGCTCTGAGGGCTATACTGTTAGTGGTTTTGTAAGAATGTTTGCTGTATTTTGCAGCCCAGAGGTTGAGTGTTGGAGGTTGGGTGGGCGTGAGGTCAGTCCTTACATCAGAAAGATGCGATATTGAAGTATGAATAATGCTCAACCCTGTTCTGTGAGCTAATTATGCAAACGCAATCTTTGCCCTTATTGTTTTAAAGATGGAAATGACACATTCTTATTTTAGTTGAATACATGTAGTGTAAGGTAGGGATTTGTCTTTGCAAGTTGTTTTTTATTCAGCTATTTTGTGCAAGTCACAGGAAATTGTCAAGTAAATAAGAATGCCGTTTTCTGTTTTTTTCTTTCTGTATATCTAAATGATTGCATCATTTTCCAAATTTGATGAACTTACCAACGGAATGAAATTCTCATAGGACAGTTGAATACGGCGGTTGTTAATTTGTTTCTTTGATCTCCTAAAATAATTTTGACATTGTGTGTGTTGTTTCCAGCATTAAAGCAGGAGAATTGTTTCCTCTTTTAACAGAACAGCGATGAGCGTAAGACAACCGAACAGCAGAGAACACATAGGAGCACTCTCTTCTCTCACATATAAAGTGTTTTCTCTTCCCACCCAGATCAGTGGATCTGTTGCCTATCTTACGTCTGTCAGCAGGGGTCAGTTCTGTATTGAATTGAATTATGTGGTCAGTTTCAATTCGAATTTGATGGAAGTGTGGATTTGAGAACCAAATAGGAATTGTAAGGCAGATTTGCACTCTTCGGAAATTAAATTGAACCTGATGTGGTGAAGGATATGGAATTAATTGATCCCATTTATTTCCAGTGTAGTGCCACCTACTGCATTTTTGCTTTCTTGCAGTGAATAGCTTGAAAACCTTTTTCCGTTACTCAGTACAGACACATTCGCTGCATGTTGTACTAGGCATTTAATAAGCAGTTGGTGTAAAAATGGACACAGTGATTAGACAGACCGTTTCTTTAGCCATTTCTGTACCTTGGACTCCTGGCTCACACTCTACAATTACAACCACCTGAGATATCCAAATCTTCTCTGACTAAACAAGCAGAGCAACAGTTATAAATTCATCCAGCAGGAACACTGTCTGCTGGGGATAATGAACTAACTAATAAGACAAAACATTGAAGTATGATCAGGAAAGCTGGCATTCAGAAAAGAGCATCACGTGTAAATGTTCAGAATAAACTGGATATAGCCTCACACAGGGATGCTTCCAATGCCTCATCGTTCTACAATGACATATTTTGTACTGGTATTGATGCTGAATAAATTGAGGATGAAATTGACTGAAGACCAAGGTAGCGACATTATTTAATTCAGCAAGAATGTGGTTCAACCAACATCCTGCAATCCCTGCCCCCAGAAACCCACGAGGATAGACAATATACATCATACTATTCATATGTTTGGGTAGCTCTTGCAAAGAGCTTAACCACCACCTAAAATCAAGCATCTGTTACCCTCCTATCTGCAAACACACACACACACACACACACATTGGTAAGGTCACCTTAGGGATTACCCTTGCATGTGGAGCAGCAGTACATCCATATAGTGTAGAGGGAAGGACATTGACTTCCTGAGGGTTGCAAGTTTGATACCCAGGAGGGACAGTGCTGGTAAGGTGCCTCATTTATTACAGTTAAAGCCCAGCTGCATAACTCAGGTTGAAGAAGGTCTCAGATGTCACAGTATAGGTTGTCCCCGGATAAAGGGATATCTGCAAATATGAGAAACCAGCTGCTTAGGGTATGTTGGGGGGGGTAGTGATGGATGGAAGAGAGGGAAGAAAGGAATGAGAGATAGAGAGCTTTGGTGATGGGAGGCTAGGAGAGTTATAGATCGAGCTGCAGACGTAGTGATTATCTTGTTTTTTCCTCTCTCTATCTCTCACTCTCTCTCTCCCTCTCTCAACAGTGAGTATTGATAAAGTGGAGCTTCAGTGGAAGACCCAGTTCCACCGCTGGCTCTCTTACATGTTGGACTGGAAGAATCAATTTAATGACTACAGCCTCAGAAAGAACCAGTGTGGAATGGCCTAACTGTATGTGTGTGTATGTTTGTTTGTCTGTATTTTAAGTGTATAACTCCTGACAATCGTTGGTGTGGAAGGGTCCTTCCAGTGCACTTTGAAAACACAAACCAACAGATTTCAATTTATTATTTAAGAAACAATAGTGGAGTTTAACTGCACCTTTGTAAGGGTTGTAGCACACTGAATATGCTGTACACGTATCATGTTTTGTACTTATATTATTTTGTGCCTTACACATACCTACTGAGGGGCTCAAATCACTTAAAACTACTTTAAAAGTAAACATGCACAACTTTGGCTTTAACAAAGGGACACTGTTTTTTTGTTTCACGTGCCTCCAATGATTTCACTGCTAATCCCTTTGATTGGTTTAAATCACTTAATGTCAGTTAGTGATGTTGTGGTTCATGAAGGCTGACTTAAAATTTAACATTTGAAATAAATTTATTGCCACTTGCAATAAATTAAAGGCATATATTCTATGTGTTCTATAAGGGAAGGAATGAACTGTAAACACAGCATATTTCATGAGGCATGTGCTGTCTGTAAAAATGTGCTGAATTCTGTTGCAAATGACATTATTGTAATATTTGCTGAAAGGCAGATGCAAATGTCAAACAGAGGAAATGTCGATATGTCATGTTTACTGAAATGTAATGCCATTCAATACTACAACTCTATAGGTTAATCGCTCATTTGGAACTTGGGACATAGGCGGTACATTTTGCCAGTGGCAAAGGGGCTATGAAGCAGCAATGTGCAGTAGAGGTGGATGAACAGGTTATGAAGGCTGGATGATGGTTGCAGCCTCAACAACCAGCATTGTCCTGAAATACATTACTTACTGTGTATGAATATCTTGCCATAGTTAACATTGCTGTGGCCTTGTAGCTGTATAATGGCATATGTTAGTACTATGTCAGGAGTTTTGTGTGAATACACCATTTTACACAGCATTGTGTCAGAACACAAGCCATTGTGGAACGTGTATGCCATGTGCAGTCCACTGTTCTACAATCGACAAAGGAGTAAGTACAACATATGCTATTTTCATTTGGTTAAGTAACATTGGCCAGACACAGAGCAGGGTAATGTTCTAAGGGATGTACCTATAAAAGCAAATTTTATGACAAATATATCAAAACGACTTACAGCAGCAGCACTCCATGATATGCAATCAAGGGTCTGAATTTTATTCATTGCCACATTATAAAGCTATACACACTTATGGGATAGATAGCCATCTAGCTAACAACCATTTCTTCCAGCCAGTGTTAAACATGAACTTTCAGTATCACTCCAGCTGTGACAGTAAAATACTGATCACAGATCACATACAGTGGAGAATGATAACAGAGGGGCTTCCAATGGGGAACGTGGGAGCCCCATTCATCTTGGATGAATTTCACCCTGGGTTGAAAATGTTCTAGTACTTCTTCTGATTGATCCAGCTGAGGTAAACCATTTGCTTTTTTTATTGTCTTCCACGATGCATTTCTGCATAGCTGATGAGATGAATGAAAATGCTAACACAAAAGGGGTTACATATAGACTGGATACGCGACAGTCAGCATTATCATCTTATAGCTATAGCTGTTGCTATAGTCTCGTAGCAAGATGATAGTAGGCAAACTGATAATGACCCAGATGCAAGCAAGCGTTATTGCTTTAACTGGCTAATCTTATATAGCTAAATGGCTATATAATGGCCTTGAATACATTATTTTTTAAAACCTAAAATTTAAATTTCAAATATTGTGTTGTGTGCTATATGTTCTTTGGCTCATGACATTTAAGCATCTCTTGACGAGAACAAAAAAAAAAAAATATTCCATTGAATTCCAAAAAGAATTTTCCATTGCTCATATCACATGCTAAAGAATATCTAGAATACCAGTGACATGATTTACAACTCACCATCATAGTATTATTCATGGGTACTTCTGCAATATTTACATAGAACTCACATATTAATACTGTGTAATAGCTACACGGGTAGATATGTTTTATTTTAATTACACTTTAATTACATAAACGTTTAGGGTTTTTCATTCCCATCAGTTTGTAACAGTTTATACTCCCATAAAACGTACATATATCTTTTTACAGGCACAAGACCACTGTTACGTAAAGCATTGCAATATATTAGTAGGGCAAAGTATTGTTAGAAAGGAAGATACAAACTATAGCACACAGAAAAGTGTAAATGTTCAGATTCAATAGGCTTGATAAGGATATCCTGCATAACAAGTGTACAATGTGTGGCCAATGTCTCAGTTATAAACATGTAATCACCGACTCTGTTTCTGCATGTGTAATGCCATTGTAACAAAGGCACAATGAATAAGGCACAGAAATACAAATGTATCACTGTTTGAGATGCTTTTCTGTTCAGGTCTAAAAAACAGGTAATCAGATATGCTTATGTAAAACCTTATATGAAGTGTTATAAATGTTCTTATAATCTATATTCAACAGTCCAAGTACAGTGTTGAAGTCACTTTATTCTTTTTCAAGTGAATTGAAATGATCAAAACAGTGTCTTTTGAATCCACAGACAAAACCACATTGGAATAACCACAGTTTTAATTATTGTAAAATGTCATTTTGCCATTATTTGTATGCTTTTAGAAGTTTGGGTCAGTTTGGCTAAAGGTGTCTGTGTGCCTTTGGTTACCCTTTGACCTCTGGATAGTATGCCTTTTTTCTGAATATAACTTGCACACTGCTGAAAATGTCAGAAAAAATTGACTGTGACAGTATTTGCTCCCTCTCCATATATCACTATTACCACTGTAGTTGATGTGTGTTTATGGCATTTTTAGTCTGAACCATCTACTGCTGGAGTCAACAAAACCAGAAACACTCCAGTTACTGACCTCTGGAGAAAAGCAGACCAAGAACCTTGTTTTTGTCCTGCAATGTGTGGAAGGACAACAGTGGGTCAGCAAGAGAAAGGGGCAGCATACACAGAAAAAAATAATTATTGTTATATAGGTATTGTCCTTACACTGTCAAAGCAATAGAACCTTGATCATTAAATCAGGGCAATATGAATGAGGCATCAGCTGAAAGGTATGTAAAATGATTGACCTCTCGACCTCTGTCACACCACTTACTTTTGATATATGGAATAGATGATTGTCATAGATTTGAGGTCCTATGCAAAATGGTGGTGTGATTTATAGAGGTTCACTAATGGCAGGGTTGTGTAGCAGTCAGTCTGGTTTAGAAAAATTAGCATCAGGTTGTTCTTTACTTTGGGTCATTACATTATGTTAGTGCTATTTCTTTTCAGGTTTTGTGTGTGTGGAAATCAGTCTGAACTGGTTTGTTGTTTTTAAGTTTTGAATAACTGTGTTACTGTTGCGCACATTCTCTGTTCTGATGTGTACTTATGTATTAATTTATGACTGTGATTGTCCCTGTTGTGCCTTAATATTACTCACAATTAGTCTTTGAAGAGTTTTTATTATTACTTTTTCAATGATGGCATGTTGAAGAACTTCTTGAAGAATTTGTAGGAGGGCATATGATTATGTGAATGTCATGGTATTAAATTGGTAGAGTTTTAATAAAATCCATAATTATAGAAAATTAATGTGTGTCTCATCAGATGCAGTGACTTTCTGGAGATGTGTAAGGCTGATTTGATGTGTTTTCGTTCTGCGATCCAGTGTTGCTGCTTTATTCACATAAAATGATGTGTTCCATGTAATTGTCATCACCTGGTTTGCAGGCTTTCAGTTTATTTATTAAAAGGACAGAATCCAATCTTTAAATGCCACAGTCATTCATTTGTAAACTAATCACTCAGAACTGGCTCTTCTCTGACCTTTCAGAAGTGATGTGGTGGAAAACTGCTCCTGGCACTTCCACAGAAGGGTAAAAGGCATTGCATTCCCCTTTTACAATATTTGCCATTTCACAAACATTTTCATGTTGACTACGTAGCCTGTAGATTCAAGTTGAAAGTAATGGCAGTGCGAGGTGAATCAATTAATAGTTTGTAAAATTGCTTTGATGATTGTGCTGGCCTGCCCAATGATGGCCAATTTTGGGAATATTACATTAACTGTCAGAGTTAATGCAACACTGTCAGTAAGGTAAAAGGGTGTCATAATTATCTGTTTTGGTATTGGTAAATGGGTGGAGCTTTTGTACAAAGCTGTGGGTATTCCACAGAACCTTGTTTCAGTCCAGATATATTATGGGAATTTCATTTCATATTGAGAAGTATTATACTGGCTTTGCACCCGTAGGAGGGACGTGACATTCAGAATGCATGTGTGATTTACCTGGTAGCAGCTTACGGCACTAGACCTTCTGGTAGGGGGTCAGTAAGCAGCTGGAAACAGTGAAGAGTTCTTGTTAGAGTAGTGCATAGTTTTTAATTTTGTTCTTCCTACAGCATATCATAGTCAATATAATATGCCACCATTTTGTGGAATATGCATTATATTAAATATAATGCTCAGCTCAGGGATTGTTTTGCCTGAAATTTCATGATATAAATGCAAGAATTCAACACCACCAGTGCAATGTAGGGATTCTTAAATATGGGGAATTCCGTAGACAGTTGAGACAATCATGACTGTGCAGAGTCACTTTCTTCCAAAAGACTGTCCCCTGGATTCTGTCAGAACTGCCAGGTCATCTTAAGGGTTAGTGCTTCTCATCATTTAATGTGACACAATATTACAACAATGTGACCTCTGTCTTCAATCAAAACTGCCAAGCCTTCTTCAGGGAGAAAGTCACTTTATTATTATGTGGTGCTAGATTCATCTGGGAAGGTTTTTTTTTTTTATTATTATTATTGAATAGCACTTTCCCATAAAGTGCCCTGACAGCTTTGATTGAATCAAGGGGTATGCATCCTTATGCCACAGATTCATCTGGGCAACTGATCAGTGAAACATGACTGAATCAGTTGAAAATCTCTCCGCTGGTCTGACAGGTTGAGTGGTTTTAAAACTGATGGGTTGAGTGGACATCAGTCTTGACCATGGTGCAGAAGGCCCTGCAGCCATTGCGGTGCGGCTTGGCTGTCCTCAGAAGCTCATTTTTAGCTACGATTAGATTTTTGCCGTCAGCACGGTTGTTGACCCACGGGTTGGAAGGCGTCCCTCTCCAAAGGACATTTATTTTGTGTGCGTCAGTCTTTTTTTTTTTTTTAATCTGTTTAACTCAGATTCATTTGCTGTCTCGGTCCTAGGCCACATCATCGACCCCAGTGGCTTTCTCCCTCTGAAATGCCTCAGCATTTGATTGTACTACGGTCAGTGCCATTCTGAGAGAGCAAAACCACTGCGATGCTTCTAATTATAGTGGTAATTACACTCCAAAGCCAAGATATGGATTTAGACCAAGATTTTTTTATCTTCTATTCCCCAAGCCTGCTTTGCTCTGGTGTAGTTTGGCCACTGAGTTTAATGTGCAGGTCTACAATTGATAACTGTGTCTTTTTTGACACTATGTTTTTGTGGTGGAGTGAAGGCTGTCCAGGTCAGAGCAATGGGTAGGAACATGAACATTTCCCCCATGTTCACCCTTCACTATACTGAAGGAAAATATTCCCTATACTCTGTGGAGTTGGCCTTGAAGGATCTGGCCTAAATATTGTAATAGTGTGTGAATCAAGCTCAAAGGAACACTCTCCGTTCTCTTGCAGCAAGGATGTGGGACAAACGGCTAGCCCATTCCCATCAACTCATTGACGTGAGCAGGTTTGGCTTGACTGGCAGGCAACACCCAAAATGTCTAGGCAATAGGAGCCTGGGAGCTGTCCTTTGCCATTATGCAGCACTCACCTCTTGTGGTGATATATCATTGAAATGGAGATTTTGTAGAAAATGCACTGTGGAATTTCAAAGCATACTGTGCCCTGAAATAAAGATACTCTTGATAGGTTGGAGATATTCTGCAAGTTTACCAATATATACAGTGTTGGAAATAGTGTCCCTTTAATTTGTATGCTTGCAAGCATGTGTGTGTATGTGTGTGCAAGTGTATCTTTGAATATGTTCATGAGCATCCCCAGTGGGTTTGGTTGCTGTAAACAGGTCTCTCATGTTTTCATATTGTTCACTTTCTCCCTCTATCTCCCTTCCCATTGTTCTCAGGCCTGCCCTCTCCCAGTTGAAGGTTATGTAATAAATAAATGAGCTAAGGTATATTTGTAGAGGTAAAATAGGCCAAGGTGGATGTGTTGATACTAGAATAGAAAGCCTTTCGACTTTCTCTGTTTGCCTCAGTCTGAGAGGGAGGATAGAGATTTTTGGGGGCATATTTACTGCTTATAGATTAGTATGTCTCAGAAAAAAGCTGACTTTGATCAAGCCAGCGGAGTCTTTGATGTGAGATTTAAACTAGGTATACCATGCATGAGGTTTTTGAAAGCTAAGAGATGGGGTGGATTGTGGTGATTCTGCATTGATTCAGAAACATTTTCAGAGAGAAAGAGTTTTAGTGCTATTAATGAGGGAAGAAATAAAGAAAATGTGCGTGTGTGTGTGTGTGTGTGTGTGTGTGTGTGTGTGTATGTTGTGTAAGTGTGTGTGATATGTGTGTGTTTTTGGTGTGTGCGTGTGTTGTGTATTTGTGTTTTGTGTGTGTGTCTGTGCACGTGTATGTGGTGTGTGTGTTGTGTATGTGTGTGTGTGTGTGTGTGTGTGTGTGTGTGTGTGTGCGTGTGTGCATGTCTCTTTACCACAGAAAGCAATATGGGACAGTTTTAACTCTGAGCCATATGGCAATTGGTCAAAGCGGTCTGATGGAATACATCCACTGAGGTGGAACTCTGTTTAGATATGGTTCAAATGAGTGATGCCATGTGTGCATTCCATTGGAGGACCTTCTTACTCGGAATGTGAAATTGCAGTCTCTATACCTGTGTTCATTTTGTTTTGGTCATGGTTCCGGGAGTATGTGTGGCTGGCAGAGGAAAGGGCACTGTTGTTGTGTAATCAGTGACTAGACCAAATCCTCTGATTGAAGCAGATGGAAGTGTTAGTTCTTGTCCGGTGAATTGCTTTATTGCCTGGAGAGCCCGAGTGGTGGAAAACCTGATGACCACTGTGTGGTTCAGTGGGATGATAGAGCACTAAAAATGATGACAAGGGGGTGGATGGAATCATAGCTCTGACCCACCTGCTAATAGCAAATTACAGTATTGATGACTGCTTGTCTCTGGGGTGTGGACTGAGGGCTCTTCTTGACAAGTGAAAAATGCAGCTGTCAGTGGCAGCGCTGTGATTTGCCCATTGAGGCAGTGGGGTCTGAGTTTTGATTGAGCATGGCCTGGTGTTAATGTCAAGGCTAATGTTAAGTCCAATTACCACACCCACAACTACAAATGGCCAGCCACAAGGGTTGGGTTTCCACAAGGAAGCTTTTGGAAAACCAATACCTGAACTTAGTATAGCATGCAGTATGTTAAAAAGGGGGTGTACAGATACTAGATCTAGACCTATAGAAATGACACGAATAACAACAACAACAACAACAAGAAGCAACAAAAAAGCAGCAATACAAAAAACATCTGTGGACACCAATAACAATTCAAAGCGAATCCCAGACCCGATTGGTGATAAAGACACATTGAAGAAACAAGAGGATGATAGAAAAAAAGGTGAGAAAATGAGTATAAAGGAACAAATGCACTTGGGACATAAACCATGTAATCTTAACTAAAGCAAAGAAATATAATCTTGATTGAAGAGAAGACAGATTTCCTCTCTCTTGCTCTCTCTCTGACCTCTTTCCCTCCTTCTCCTGCCTTTAATATCAGTGTTGAGTGATACTGCTCCTCCTTATTCCATCTACTCCTGGGTCATTCCCTGTGGTGCTTTCTGACAGACGAAAGGAGACGTACCCTGCACAGCTCCTTGCCTCCCTCCATATATTCATGGACGGTGGGAACACCCTGCCTCATATTTATTCATTGTTAATGTTAACGGCCTCTTCCCCTTGATCACTTCAGAGTCCTCAGTGTTATGACTCACTGTAATGTGTGCTGGTCTGGGACGTGTCTGACCTCGTCTCATGACATCAAAGGATTATTTTAGTGAACAGAACCGTTAAACCTCAGGCTTGCAGTTTCCCACCACTTTTGAAGGCTCACAGAAAGAAGACCAGTGTACTTTGTGTAATGTAATTTGTATAAATTGAATATGTCCCAAGTCTTTTAACTTTTGGAAGCTTCACTGGTATGAATGATAACAGCACAAAGCTGAACATCAAAGATAAAGGAAAAAAAATATATATGTGTGTGCGTGTGTGTGTGTGTCTGTCTGTCAGGGGACATATCTTCAAGTAACATTTCCAGCCTCAGAACTGACTTTGAGAAATGAGGTGAGCTGAGGACAGCGCAGGGGGAAGTTTTTAAGAGGAATTTATTAATTATAATATGCAAGGGGGGAAGTTATTATACAGGGGAAAAATATAATGAAGTAGTTTCAACCTTTAGTTTACTTTCATGTGGGAGAGGCCAGTTTCAAATTTGTTGAAGGAAAATATTCCCTGGGTGTGAAGCATACCCCCTCATCAACTTTGGAGTGTTAATAAAGCATTTGCCCTTCATTAGCTGTGTGTAGCATTTCCCCTTCATTAGTTTTGTGTATTAATAAAGCATTTTGCTTAATTAGCTGTGTGTATTAATAAATCATTTCACTTTTATTAGTAGTATATTTTATGAATAAAGCATTTACCAGTGTTTGGCAGTCTATGTAATAATATAGACAGTCCTCCTTGTTTAGCAGTGGTTGTATTAATAAAGAATTTCCTCTTCATTAAAACTGTGTATTTAATGAATTTGTATTTGTATATTTGTAGTGTATTTTCTCTGCACCAGCAGTCTCTATATTCACAAAACATGTACACTTTATTATCAATATCACTATCAATAAACCTTTTCTTCTTCATGTGCTGTGTATGTGCATATTAATAATTAATTTTTACAATATAAGTGCATAATGCATTTACTTCATTAGCAGTGTATTAATAAATAATTTTCTCATCATTAGCTATATTTGTAGTGACATATCTTTCCCCAACTGACCACCACTTCTCTGCACTCCTCACCCCTGGGTGCATCTCAGGATAATCAAGAAACTCCAAAAATTTTTTGATCCAAACCCCTCAGCAAAAGAGGCTTTCAGCTTTCCTTTTATCCCCCTCTCCCCCTCCCCCATCTTTTTTCTAATGATATGATGTCTGATTCTTAATTCACAACACCCAGATTTTTCTGAACAGGAATAACTGCAGAGTGTTCTGCATTTAGATTTTATTTTTTTCTTTTCTTTTTTACCAACCTTTGCAGAGAAAAACCAAATCTGTAATCAGCTTAGGCGTGTTGATGCATCAATTATTTTTTTTTCATAGTAATATTCATAGTAATATTCAAAAGCGAACCATTTTGAGTTAAGGAGCTTTCAGGGGACTGGTTCCTATTTCATGGGGAGGATAGACACTTGAGTAATTACGTTGCCGCCATTTTAGCTTTTGATAAGGCTGGCTCTTAATAGAGGGCTCCTGGAGACATAAACCAGGGAAGTTGCGGCAGGCTCCAATTTTCTGGGATGGAAAGATGAGCTGGCTGCCATCCGGTGCAACACTTTGCCCTGTGCACTTGATATGGAAAGTCAGTCAGATCCTCCACTCTTGTAATGGCGGAATCTAAATGGCTCCATATCGATTTGAAGATGAAAACGTTTCCATTGCCTCGAAAACATTAATGTAATCTTCAAAAAAAAAAAAAAAGACAGTCTGCTAAAATAAATCTATTCTAATTTTATTTTCAACTAAAGAAATCAGATTAAATGTGACTTTGAAGGTCATGTTATATTTACTCTTGTTGGAAAGAGGAAACAGCATCTACATCGGTGTGTCTGACCTACAAGAAAGCACAACATATCAAGTATCCAAGGTTCATCTCTGGGTTCCAGTAAGGGGACGGAATTCTGTGTGTGTGTGTGTGTGTGTGTGTGTGTGTGTCTGTGTCTGTGTGTAACTGTGAGACAGAGTGGTAGAGAGAGAGCGCGAGAGATATAAGAGTACATAGAGTTACTTCTGAAAGTTACTTCAGAAAGTAAACACACAATCGATAATGAAAGCGGATTCCAAGTCTGACTGGCTCACAGGGTTAGAGGTCAATTTATCCAAATTTATCACTGCAGTCTGAATCAGCTTGATGCACTCACATACGCACACTTCCTTAGACAGGACCACAGTGCATTTTACTGATCCATCACAGAAATAGCAGTGGGTACCATATAACATGTAACGTTTTGCGCTCCTTTTTCCATAAATCTTGGAAAGATAAATGGCTATCTTACTAGTCTGTCAGTGTGTGGTCCCCATGTCTTGCCTATGCCTATGGTTCTGCAGTCTGCAATGTGTTTCTGTAGCTTTCCAAAGAGTTTCCTTCATTGCTGAGACTGTCCCTGGTTCTACAGCCTTCTTAGTTTAGTAATTAGAATCTGAATCAGTAATTAGTTAAATGCAGTAATGGGTGAAATTAAATTCAGCCCTCAGTGTGATGAAATGTATAAATTTCCATAAGTTATGCAGTGGGTGGGTTTAAATCTTAAATCTTAAACACAGTCTTCAGTGTAATACGTTAAAATAATGCTAGAGAGTAGTAAATACACAAACATGATGGCCAGTCTTAGACAAAATGCAAGCAGCAATGATATAGACAATTTATAAATAATCCTCCTTACATTGTGTTATTCAAAGTGTTTTTAGTCGTGTTTGTTTTTGTGTCTAAATTATTACAGTACTTCATACAGAGTAAAAATTGCTGGTGAAAAAAAATAAAAAATCGTGGAAACAAGAGTGACAGTCACTCAACTGAAAGTCATAGACAAGAGACATGACTTTTCACAGCTGTTATTTGCATGTGTGTATGTGTGTGTGTATATATAAGCACGAAAGAGAATGTTAAAGGGAATGAACATAGATCACTCAAAACTGTTTAGATGCCTATCTGTTCACATGTGTTTCACTCAAAAGCCCCTTCTGACAATCCATGCCAATGTGTATTCTGCATTCTGAAGCTCCTGTTTGGAAAGGCTTGGGGTGGCAGGGTAGGGTGCTTTGTGAGGCATATCTACCTGGATCAATATTTTCTTCCCCTCTCTCATGTGGAAATTGAAATTTTCCTTTGCTTAGGAATGGAGTGGTCACACATGTATGTTTGCCATGGGGAGAGAGCATGGCAGCCCATGACAACTGAACTAGCCAGCTGTGTCCTTGCACTGTTGGTTCCAGGATCCATGAGATTCTCTACAGACACCTTTGTGCCTTTCTTAAAATCCCTGAAAAGGACCCACAAAAGACACAAACCATCACTACTGCAGAAGCTCCTCAGTGAGACGTGTGTAAATAACTTCTGACATCCAACAAGGTTGTCCATGCATTCATCTGTTTCTGTTATTCCTGAGAGTACACTAGGCATTTAGGATCCATTAATGAACTTCTCCCAACTCATGGGGAGTCAAAGCATTGATCTGTCTCATAAGTCTCAGTTGGTCACATCAATAATACTAGTTACCAGCTGGACAGTCTGTCCAACTTCACATGTACAGACTGAGACATTAGGATATTGTTATCTTGTCAAAACAGAAGTGCTCACTCTCACTCTGATACTATATCTATTGTCTGACTCCACTTTGGAAAAAATTATGGTAAACAGCGTAAGTGTGCTGAGTATAACAAATAGATTTACAAGAATGATACTTAACATTCCAAAGTTGCAACGTACAGCAGCCCAGCGCTAGGATTCTGCCTGCTGATGATGGCAAGACAAGCAAATCCACATGCTCCCAGGACCAATCAAACTTTAGCATATGAAATGTTTCACCCCCCTCACGCTCTGAGAAAAAAAAACAGGATATCATCTCAGCTTGACTGAGCACTCTTTGATCTTTTAGACTGAACGTTTCAATCACTTTGTAGCCTGGACTCACAAGATCAGCACGTGAGCCATTCCATTTGGCTTATCCTTTGAAACCTACATTGTAATTCACCGGGAACGGGCCTAATATATGGCTGCCACCACGAGTCACCCATCTTGTACGGTGCAAAGTGGGCTTAAAAGGCTGGATTGTGGTGCAGGGTGATAGGGAAGAGCGCTGCTCCTTCAGGTAGCTGCCCTCAGCAGGCCCACTGAAACAGCTTGGACCTGTGGATCCAGTTATAACAGACAGCTTTGTAAGGAGGATGGAGTGGGGAACACCTCTGTAATCACAAACTGCCAGACAGCCTTACCCTCAGGGGACAGCAATCCATTTCTTTTCTGTTTTTGCCCAAAGTGAGGCAAATAGATGTTTATAAGATGCGTTATGTAGAAAGTGGTCCTTTTATTCTGGATTGATTACCAAAGTGTCAGAGTGTTTTTGGGTGGACGTGCAGGGCCTACGCTGCTGGACTCTAACATGTCCTTATTTGTTACAAAAAGAAAAAAAACAAAATGGAAAAAAAAAAAATAAAAGCAACTTCTGAAAAAATGTGAAAAAGAAGAGAGAGCCATCTGTGTTGCTGGTGTCCCATTCTTTCTGTTGGAGGAGTGGGCCCAGGTCATTAATCAACCTATCAGAGGCATGCCAGGGAATTAAATGCTTCTATTGAAGAGGAATTATTTTTGCTCCTGTCCCCGCGAGCCCATTATCAAAACACCCTCAGCGTGAAATTGCACAGGGTTTTCTTTTATGTTGCACCCTTTTCCAGGAGTAGCCCAGAGGAATGATGCAGGAGCTGACTGAAGCCCCATCACATCAGAACACCCAAAACTTTAGAACTGCCACATGGCAGCCACTGTAGGAAAGGGAGAGAGGCAGACACAGAGAGAAACAAAGAGACAAGGAAAGGGAGATCTGAAACCAGATGAATCATTGAATACTGATGCTGTATTTGTTTGCTGTCATAGCTACATTATACTCCACTGGTCCGGGATTATAACGCATCTCATGGGCTTGATAGTGTTGAGTTTAAGTTCTTTTATTTATTTTTTCTATATATATTTTTTAACAAATTGCTTGTGGCTGAAACACCAGTAACAGCGCAGAGAAAATCGAAAGCTCTGATCTGCGGGAGTGATTGGGGGGAGCCCATTAGCACCTCCTAACCCCGCGCGGTCGAGTACTTCTGCCGCACATGACCAGCACAGCCTCCACGGTGCACGCAGCAGGTTGAGGTTTCGGAGGTCAACCCGCAGGGTCAGAACTTCTCACTCATCTTAGTCGGGAGCAAAAAGAACAAAATAAAAACTCTGCTGGAGGCAGTCTGGCTTTTTTCCGCCTGGCAACTCAGAGGAAGCAACATAGTTTTACTTAAATTTGTAAACTACACCTCCAAATTAACAAAGAATTGACATGACTGTTTGAATCTGGTCTACTATCTGATTAAAATTATGGTGGCTGGTATATCAGGTATAGATCAGTAACATCAGTATCTGCATTCTGACATTTTTGGTGGAATGATAGCTGAGGGAGCTTTGCTTTAACGGTAGAAAAGCTTGATCTTGTTTTGCGGTGAGCTTTAATTTTTTTTTATTTTTTTTTAACTTCATTGTGTGTCACAATCAGTCCCAGAGGGACTGCATACAGAAAACAACATACAGTGAACAGCCAAGCCAATCAGTTGGACAGTGTTGCAAAGGGATTTCATCAGCTAAGCAAAAACAATGGCTAGCTAACTTGTCATATCTGCAGAGAAACATGTCTGCATATCCATTCAGCTCAAAGCATTCAACAATGCACACCCTCTTGGAATAAGCTAAAACAATCAGATAATGACCACTTTTTATTTTGAGGTTTTTGTTGACATTTCTATGGTCTAAAATACCACCTAGCTATCGATACGCTGTTGCTAACCTTATTAAGTTGCTTAAGATAGTACTCTTCCAATGACTGCATGACAGTTTCTATCAGAGGTCCTGGAATCGTGTCTGGAGAGTCAATGTGGAAAAACAGCAACAGGCTGAGTGAGAGTCGGTGTAGTTTGCCTTTATCTCAAAGAGCTTTGACCTCCTAAATTCTACTCCACATGAGAATAGATAAAACTGTTGAATGAATCTAATGACCCTGACCGTCCCCAAACTCTTTCGGGTCACAAGAAAATGAAAGGTTTGTAAACTTAAGAAATGCAATATCATGCTATATTGCATATTTTCTGGGAGAAAGTATAATATATGGGTTATACTATATTTAAATGCTCTCCTCAAGGGGAAACCTATGACCAGAGGAACCAGATTATTTGAACAATATTAACATAGTATCGAGTTTTAAGAACTGTTTTAAAGTTAAAAGCAAAAATGTGTATAAAAAAGCTGAATCATGTGAGGAAGCTGGCAAACACTTCTCACAAAACAGAACAGAAGGAACAAACTAATTGATTTTAAAATGCAAAGCAAAGAAACTCAGCCTTAGCCACAAGCACCACCAGCTACTCGGAAGGATCTTCAGCAACACCCACACACCTTTATTTAATGCAATTTTAATTATGCAGGTGTGGCCCGTTAACCAATGGCTGGATTGACATGCACGTCAGACAAGTACATTGACAACAGGCAAGCAATTAACAATTAACAGGTTTTATTGCAATTGATAAAACACCACCTTCTATTGGAAGGCTTGAATTAGATGGAAGAAAAGGGGCCCTTGAACATTTAACATTTTAACAATCCACAAACTAACAATTAACACACATTCAGCTTCCAGGGGAGGTGAAGGCTCTCCTTCACAAATCACAACACATGCATGTTGTTTTTTTAGCATGAGACTGAAGGTCGTTTTAAATTTGTTTTAGAGAGGACATCACCCAGCAATAACACTACCAGGTCCTGTGCCTAATGGTTGCTGTGGCATCTCTTTCTGTGACCATTGGCCCACAAATCTGGCACTCCAGTTCCCAAGCAACCATATAAATTAAACCTGAGAGAAAAGTATAATTATCTTCGAGGGATGGATGAATAAATAAAAAATAAATAAATAAATAAAAGCAGCCTTTCCATCAGTGCTGGCAGGTTGTGTAAAAACACCTCAAAGCTCTTAATAATCGATACAAGAACCTGGCCAAATTGTCCTCTCTACACAAAATATTGCCAGTCTTCCCCTCCGTTCACTTTAGCGAGTCAGATTTATCTTGGCTTAATTGATTCCGGGAGCATCAGTAAAAGAGAATGCCAAGTGGTCCCTTTGGTCTGGTGGATGGCGCAGCACAACCAGACGATGCTGACCGCTGCTGCTGGGATGTAATGTTATGCTGATGGCACCACTGCTGCCTGTGAATAGTTACGTTCCTCTGAATCTGATCATTCAGAGAGACGTAAGATTCTAGTTTCCTGTTTCTATTTTGTTTTCCCTTGTCAAACCTCTTCACATTTTTGTGTGACAAGACCAGAGGGAATTTCATCCTCTGCAATGTAGCATTAGTTAGTATGAGTTCAGTTATAAGGGCTTTTTATGAAAAGTTGATCCTTTGGACTTTTACAAACACAGCACTATATTCTACAGAATGATTGTTTTACTGATGTCTCACTTTGACTACAGCCTCTCTCTATAAAAAAAAACACATTAACCAAGAGCAAAGTGTAGGCAAAATCCCTTTATACATTGATTTAGCTTAAAAGAGAAGGGTGGTGATAGGTAAGAGATCACTCAGTCTAGAATGTCATGTCAGTGAATATTTAAAAGTTCCTAAGGACAAACTCACTATTATAAAAGGATGACGCTGTGACATGACACTGTGAGTCTGGCTGCCAAAGTCTCTTTTTCCCCAGGAGGGTGGGCAGGGTACTTCATTTCATCTCTCTGACCTGCTGGTCCGATCGCTTTTCTGTAACTACTATGCAACAATCTCTGCCAAACCACAAGCCACACATGGATTTCTCTCTCTCCACTGCTAGGCAACGCTGTTTCAGGGAAAGCAAATGTACACCTCTGGGTTGGGGATGAGACTGTATGAGACTGTGACAGAGCACACATCACTCATAAGGTACATCTGGGTACATGTTTACTTGCTTCAAAGGGAAAAAATGAATTTCCCTTATTGAAGAAAACCAGCAGGGAGTTTCACTAAGCAACTCATATTTGTTGCTTGGGTTCAAGGGGTTAAACACTCCTAAAATGCCCTTGAAATGTAGATTTGTTATGTTTCTATGTATAAGGCTGCTGGTGGGGTGTCAGTTTGCATTATGGTTTGTTTTCTGAAATCATCAAGCATTAGTGCACAAGCATCATCAAGCACTGATGAACGGCTACAAGAAAAAATGACCTTTTTTGGGATAAAGGGGGAGGAATACTGTTTGACCTGTGTGAATGTTAGTTAGGCAGGTGTCAGATTATTTGGATAGGCAAAGAGGGTTAAAGCAGAATCTGGCAGGGGATAACACTGTTGGGAGAGCATGGTAGACCACAAACATCAGAGTGCAAACACTGAGACACACAATTAAATGCAGTGCAAAACAAAAGCATAGACATACAGCGAAAATAACACATCACCGTATGAATACTGAAACAAGGAGCTTAACAGGAAATATCACAACACAAAGACTAAGACACAACTCATCACTGTGCAGCTGTGTTTATGTTTGGTACCCCTTGTTGCTCCTTTTGACATGAACACCCTGAGCTAACAAGGGAAGCAGCACATATAGACCTACACATTTACACAATGTATGCTGCACGAAATGTTCTTGGCCGTAGGATGTTTTTCCTCCCTTATTGTATTGAGCACTTTTCTGTTTCTAACTACCAACCCTGCTGTGCGGGCACATGCATGTACGCGCACACACACGCGCACACACACACACACACACACACACACACACACACACACTCAGACACTATACATATCCTGAATATTCTGGGCTTCTGTAGGCACGAGCAACTGAGAATGGCAGCGAGAGTTCTCTGCTCTAGAATCCCTCTCTCACCCACACTGAGGGCCTGGTGTATTCCTGGAAGATGTTTTTTTTTGCTTGTGCTGTACTCTACCTCACTTGTCGTGGAAAAAAGCATCTGCCAAATGAATAAATGTAAATGGGAGGGCAAAATAAATAAGTAAATAAATAAATACAATAAAAAAAAATGAGTAACAGCTTTGAAGTTATTATTACTTCATTTGCACATATAAATATATACTGCATGTGTAAAAGACAGGAAGTGTGTGCACCATGTTTGCAACCAAGAAAAGGAAATATGTGTGCATCATGGGAATCTTATTCAACACAGTTTCATCCAAGATCAGCACCAATTCATTGCATTACATTTTTTTCACGGTATCTGTTCTGAAAAGGTCACGGTCGAGGAAACCATTTTTGTCACCTGTCTGAATAACTGTCAGTGGCTCATTTTGAAGCCCTTGTCTAATATTAGATGAGAGATGGAATCATGAATAAATAGATGGA
Organism: Megalops cyprinoides; assembly: GCF_013368585.1. Classification (NCBI taxonomy): domain Eukaryota; kingdom Metazoa; phylum Chordata; class Actinopteri; order Elopiformes; family Megalopidae; genus Megalops; species Megalops cyprinoides. Next base: position 20,091,456 of record NC_050591.1, read on the forward strand.
CAGACACCTTAATAACTAAATTGGGTGCTTGCGGAAAGCTTTCATAACATTTCAAGTGGGGAAAAAAAACTTATTATGATGTCTCGTGGGGTGGCATTGATGAATGAGTGACGGAATCCTGTCGAGCCCTTTTTAAAAGGGGAGCTGCCAAGTCATAAAATGTCAAAAGCAATCAAGTGACTGGGGCTCAAATGGTAAAAACAGAGTTTGAGAAAATTGACGTAGCTCCCTGTGGCTTAAAACCACGCTGTTTAAAGCTGGGTGTTAGCCTTTCCATGTGGAATGCAATGAAGTGCTTTTATACCTTTCCCCTTGTTGGCCAGTGGGGAAATGCATCAAGCATCTGCTTTCTAAGAAAAAGTCCTCAAGTGTCATAATAGAATCCTTCCCTTTTTCACAGTGTATTGCCATGTAGCATCCTTTGCAAGATCACGTTAGGGGGCTGACTGTGTGAGAGGCTTTACTCTTTTGTTGACTGTTCAGACAGATGGAAATGCAGGGATATTGCATTTGGCTGTACTTTGCTATCAGTAGCATTGGTGTGAGTTATTAAAATCAGTTCAAATTACAATCAGTTATATTACACTAAAATCAGTGATGTGCTGGCATCTCAATAGTGATGTGCAGACATGTTTGACAGAAGCAATGAAATTCAAATGTCATGTTTGTCATTATGTGCATGCTCAGAAAAAAATGAAGAGGTTCCATGTCCTTGTCCCATGTATCACATACACATAATGTTCTTGCACTTGGTGACATGGTGACTCTTGACATGGTGATCACATTGCTGTATTGGTGCAACATCTCAACAGCTCTGCAAGCATGTTATGTATTAGCTGAGAGTGGGCTACACTGTAAATGGATGTTTCACTGTTTCTGTCTGACAGGATAACTGGGGCGTATCAGATCATCTTGTATGACTTTAATCCTGGCAAAAGTTCCGCCCATTGGTTAATCCCCTTTTGACATGCAAGAAAATCTCAGCAGCCTTGTGATCAATGAATGAGCATGACCATGCTGTTGTCGCCCCTGTCCCGTTGCAAACAGCCATCACAAAAACCCTCATATTCTCTGGCATAAATTCATTATTTATGAGCAACGTCAGTTTCTTCTGTGACATGCTACCAAAACTGAAATATAAGATAGTATTTTTGAAGCAGAAAAATGATCCAATGTATACATTTTTTACATCATATTTTTATTCCTATTTAAACAGACCTTTGAATAAAGATGAAGGGAACAGTTTGCTTGTGTGTGCGTGTATGTGTGTGTGTGTCTGTTTGTGTGTATGAAAAATACATTACAAGCGTGCTGGAGAAAAGTCTGTTTACACAGTTTCTGTATTCAGTAAGGTCTAGATTGAGTCAACATTGCTGTGTGTGTTGTGTAAGATTTTTGTGTTGAGGTCTGTGGTGACTGGCTTCCCATAACTGGGTTCTCCGCTCTGTAAGGTTTCCATATCCATGTCCGGTCAGGGCTGTCACTTCAGCGGTCAGTTCTCCTGGGGCTTCATTTTTGAACGGCCTCGGAAAATGAGGACGGGGGAACCTCTGGCTCTCCAGAGCTGTGTTCCCATGGTAACTGTTTCAGAGCGTGATTAAGATGAGGGGATTTGATAAATTAGCTTAATGCAGGGGTGGTCAAATCTGGGTTGTGGAACACCATAGGGGGGTCAGTTCGGGGCATTAGCCCCCCCCCCCCCCCCCCACCCCAACTCAGATTGCGTGGTCCTTTATTTAGGTTCATGTGTAACACAGGAGGTG